>NC_088863.1:26006056-26201056 GCF_032884065.1 Artemia franciscana | reverse complement strand
AAATGCATTTTCAGACTTAAGTTTTTTGGGAGTTGAATCTTAGGCGCAACCCTCCTTTGCGCAGGTTAATCATTATAGACAAAAAATAAATAAGCCCCCAAGACTTTCCCTTCACGTCACGCAAACTATGTTACAATTTTTTTTTGTCAATGAATATATCTATCCTTGTATCTGGAATATTATAATCACAACCCGCATAATATGAGAAAATCAAATTTAGTTGACAATAGTTTTTGTTTTGTAGGTAGTAGTTAGAATATCCATGTTGGGTTTGTTTTTCACTAACTATTTTAATTTATTGCTCTTTTTTTCAGACCATTGCCAGAAGAAATGTTGAAATATGCAAGAGAGGATACCCACTATTTGCTTTACATTTATGATGTTATGAAAAACGAGCTAATTCACAAAGGGAAAAAAGGAAATAACCTTTTGCATGGTGTTATTGAGAGTAGCAGACAAGTTTGTTTAAAGGTCGGCTTTTCTTTTTTCTTTTGTCTTTAATAACAGGAAAGTCATACCTTCTTTTGCATTATGATACGATTTTATATATGCTTCAATATGTTATGTTAACGAAGTGTAACTAATCATTTATAAATTAGGTCCGTGGTAGTGCAACCTAACAACTATCCTCTTGACAAGAACTTGTAGTGGACCTTCAAGTTTGCCATTGCTTAGGTTTTGCTAAAAACAAAAGTAAGTAAAACATAATCTGTTTATATTAATTCACGCAGTTCTGCTTGCTGGACTAGAGCTGCCTTTTCAGAAGCAGTGCTGACCCTTTTATACGGGAAAAAAACTGTAACAGCCAAAATGATAAATGTTTTGAAAGAGAAAATAAGTACAATACTGTTATCGTTGAGTATGTGTTTTCCAGTTATAATATGAATAATCTAATTTGGAAGATTTTCAGTATATAAAAAAACTTTTTATAAGATGAAACAATCACTTTCAATGATGTGACTTTGTTAGCAGGTGTTTAGATGAGTTTTTTTTTCTATTGTTTGGTTTCCTACTTTGTCTTACCTTGTTAAGCTGTGGCATGTTAGCCGTGTTTATCATAATTACAAGAAGTTACACAAAAACGAACTTTGCAGAGCTAGAGTTCTATAAGAGAAAAACTTCATCCTTGTGTATGTGCAGTTGGTGGTCAGGTGGACTTGCAAATGGTATGTGTCTGAACGAAGCCATAGTGATTCAGAACACTGAAAAGCTACTTACTAATGCAAATATTAACTGAAATTCTTTAACACAAAATCCAACGCCATTTGGTGCCTTAAGTCCAAGACACAGCCTTAAATCCACATTAATTTATAGACAGATACAGGAAATGGTCCCTTTGTGTAATACCTATACCAATAAAATCTCCCAACTTCGTAACTCCCATAAAGCCTCTATCGCGTAATATAATATCCAACCATTTTTCAATTATATACCACCCCTGAGAAAATTCTTCCCTCAGTCCATTTAATTTATATTAAAAACCCGTAAAATGAATTAAGTCATCTACCCATCTCCACAAATTATGTAGAAATAAAAACTTCTGTTCGACTTCATCCTTCTTGAATACTTTCTCTTATCACCAATTGGTAGAAATCCCTCCCTGCTGATATTACCCACTTTAGTTCCTTCTTATTAAGCCTTGCCTTAGAATAAAGTTCCCCTCCCCCATGCTTCCTTGAATCTAGGATATACAGAGGGAGGTTGGGATGCTGTTATCTCGTAATATCATTTCTGGACGACCTTGTTCTTTAAAATAGTCCTCACTTGTTTGGATACTCCCTCCCCCACTTTCTAGCCCTCATCATTGACTAAAGTGCATTTCTATATTACAGATTTTGTAAATTCACAATCCGAATGCGCAAATGTAAGTAAAGTGGAGGCATGAGCATCCATTCTATGTTGGCAGGTCATTAATTCATTAGTAGTTTCAGCAGTTAAGTAATTCTTCAGCAGATTCAGCCGCTCAATAATTCATCAGTAGATTCAGCAGTTCAGTAATTCATCAGAAGGTTCATCAGTTATCATCAATAGATGCAGCAGTTCAGTAATTTATCAATAGATTCAGCAGTTCAGTATTTCGTCAGTAGATCCAGCAGTTCAGTAATACAATAGTTGATTGATCCTTCCATAGCCGAAGCCACATTATCTGCTACTGACGTTTTGTATTCATAGCCGTTGGACGATAACATGTTTCAAATTAATTCCAAGCACAAAAAAAAATAAAAAAAGAGCAGCATACCAAAACTAAGCTTCTAAGAGTGTACTAATAAACATGGAAAACAAGAAAGTAAATAAAAATAGATGAGATGCTTAAAGGGGGGAACCTAAACTACTTTACAAGGTCGTATCCAGATTGGGATTTCAGGGTTTGAACCTATTGAAATTTTGCCCGATTCGCAAAAGCGCAACAAAAATGCATATAAACAAATTTTGGTTCGGTTTGTCTTACGTTTCCCTCCCCCTCACCCCCGCGAAAAATACTGGATACCCCCTTGCTCGTGTATGGAGTTTACAATTCGTTCGAAGTTTTAACGTAGCTCTGTTTCTTCCATCTTTGTGCAGTTAAACATATGAATGTAGTATTTTTTCTTGACATTCAAAATGGAGTGATCACCATTTCACTATTTATTTGGCACGCTTAGTCCAAATATGTTCCTTCAAAACAAATGGAGTTTAGGGGGTGAGTCCTTCCCTCCCCCCCCCCCACCCCCGCAAAAAATACTGGATACCCCCTTGCTCGTGTATGGAGTTTACAATTCGTTCGAAGTTTTAACGTAGCTCTGTTTCTTCCATCTTTGTGCAGTTAAACATATGAATGTAGTATTTTTTCTTGACATTCAAAATGGAGTGATCACTATCTCACTATTTATTTGGCACGCTTAGTCCAAATATGTTCCTTCAAAACAAATAGAGTTTAGGGGGTGAGTCCTTCCCTCGAAACCATCTGAGGGTTTTTCATGGCAAGTTGTAAAAATATGTTCTAAAAATATACATCCGAGGTTTCAGGCAGCCGCTTCCACAATAAAATATACTGTTTATTCTCCCCCCCCCCAATAATAAAGATACGCAGTTATGCAATACGTAACTGTGAGTGTAGTAAGGGAAACCTATTGAAGAATCAATCGTTGGAACCATGTACCGAGATAAATTTAAATGCAACAAAATACATATGTAATGTTGTATTTATTTTACAATTTTACACTATATAACTTGAATAAATTTTTTTTTTAATAACGATTAAAATTAGAAAACGAAATAAAAATCTAGAAAGGAAACTAAACTATACATATTATACTAATCCCTTTCAATCTTTTTCAAAAATATGAACGGAAGAATTATGGAGATGAGAGGATTTACTCATACTTCAGTTATAATCAGCAAAAGTATCGTTTTTTTCTTTCGTTTTAGCTTTTTTTTTTCACCCTTTTCGTACAAGGACTGTATTTTATTGTCCGACTATTAGCTTGGAACCATTTCTCAGCTGCTTAAAATTATACTTGCAGCTGTCGAATAAATTTAGTGGGTAAATTGGCTTTCTTTGTCCAAAGTGCTTGTAATTCTTTATCCTTGAGAAAAGCCAGATGAGTCTCAGTTTCCAGATAGTGATTTCTCTTTTGGAATACACTTCCTAAATCCAATTCGAAGTAAATGAGAATGGGTGAAATATATTTATGGACACATTTACAATTATTGCGATGACAGTCACATAATCCATTGGTTTATTGCCTCTAGCACTCTCTAAATTTTTTTATTTTTTAAAGTACTATTTATGCTCTATAATTGATCTGAAAAATATGTTTGGAGACAGGCACGTCCCCATTTTTTTTTTTTTTTTTGGGGGGGGGGGGGTAATAATTCAACAATAGTCAATAAAATAGGATGATTATGTGAAAATTTGAATAAGAAGTGTTAGTAATTTTTGGGGGGAGGGGAAGAATACATGCCTATAACCATGTTATGAAAACATCAACTCTTTAGTTCAAAGGCAAACGTAATGTCAATTCTAATAGTCAGAAATACAGTTAATGTTTAAACAAATTGCAGAATTATTTCAGGAATTCACCAAATTAAAAGCTAGTAGAAGAGGTAGACTTTTTGTCAATAATTCTGTATAATATTTAAAAATATTTCTTAGGCTTGAGCAGGGTCGTATCCAAAGTTTTTTTTTGTGTGTATGGGGGGGGGATACAAAAAAATAAGTTTAATTTCATTTTGTTACGTTTTTATGAGTCGAACAAAACATTTCGGGGAAAGGGACGGATTCAAACCCCCCTTCCTCCTGGATATAGCATTGGACTTAAGCGAAAATGGGCATTTATTTTGTTGATAGCTTTTAATGAGATTTTCAAGGTGTACCTTAATGTGCATTATCTGACGCAACTTAAAGATTTGATTTAAAGGGCCTAAGTTTTGCAAAACATGTTTGCAAAAATATACAAAATATTCACGTGAGGAGTGTAATGTCTCGAAAATTCAAGGAATGTGTTTTATAGGATTGTTCTCGATTTTATGGCTACTATAGATTTTAGCGGTCATTACTAATCTAGTTTTTTGAATGCTATTTTTATTAATTGTCATATTGCTTGATATCAGTAAAAATGAAATTGATTTTTATCGCTCACTAATGGATAAAAGAGAGTGTTGGATTTCTATTGATGTTTACTGTCTCCATGGATTCTACGAAAAGAAAGATGGCTGCTCATAACTGCTCTAAATTGGACAGGCAAATGAGAAATTTATATTCTCAGGAGATGAAAGTGCGGGGTTCATATGAGCGAATCAAATTTGTTATTATTTTCTGATTATTTTTTTTTACCTACATTTTTTGTAGGACTAAATCAATTTTAAATAAATATTTTTTTTTTAGGAATAATCTAAAAAAAAGGTCTATGACAATTAGTACTTATTCAGATATTTTTTTTTCTTGTCACTGTCTATCTTTTTAGTGTCGGGTTTCAATATAAAATTAACAGTGATGGTTGTTTGTACTTATTTGGTGTTTTGTTTTAAACGTAGAAATATGAGAAGCCGCGAACAGACGACGAAAGCCACTTGGGTTTGTACTGGAAGAGCAAGAAGATGTTTGACCCTCGACAGATGACCGCTTTAAAAGAACTTTTCCTCTGGAGAGACAAAGTCGCCAGAGAGGAAGATGAGAGTACAAAGTGAGTCACAAAAATCAATTTTTCATCCTTTCTGCAGTTCATGAGCTAAACTTTTTTTCCAAGTTCAAGAGGGTTTTCTAGATACTTTCAGTTTGAGTGGAGGTCTGGTTTGAGTTATTCTAAGGTCATACCGATGGGAGCGGGGAGGGGGGAATTAGTGTGCTGAAATCCCCTCCCTCCGTATCCTGACGACCTTTATGTGTCTTAATCCAAAAGTTTTTTTACGATCGTGCTCATTAAGGTACGGAACGAGATTTATCAGGAAACACAAAGTCTGCTGAAAACCTGCCCTTTTCAGTGTCTAACATTTTACTAGAAATGATAAAAAATATAGAAAAAATAGTTTGAGCCTTCAGTCTGACATTTTGTTATTTTTAATGTTCTAGACCTAGGTAATCTCAAGTAAGTTTCTCAGCAATTTCTTCTTCTCGGTTATGGTCAAGCCCAAATGCCATGAGTCCATACAGTTATCAAATAAATATTAAGTCATCAGCAGTGTTAAAAACTTTGAGTACTCTCCCGAGTACTCAGTATTTTATTATGGCTATGTCTCGTACCTAATTAAGAAATTAAATAAAAAAAACAAGTTTTTTTTAACTGAAAGTAAGGAGCGACATTAAAACTTAAAACGACCAGAAATTACTTCGTATATGAAAGAGGCTGCTTCCTCATCAACGCCTCGCTCTTTACGCTAAAGTTTGACTCTTTCTCTCAATTCTTCTTTTTAAAACAGTAAAAAACTTTAGCGTAAAGAGTGGGGCGTTGATGAGGAAGCAGCCTCTTTCATATACGAAGTAATTTCTGGTCGTTTTAAGTTTTAATGTCGCTCCTTACTTTCAGTTAAAAAAACTTGTTTTTTTTATTTAATTTCTGGACGTTTTTGAATCAATGCATGTTTTGATTTTGGCTCTCCGCAGAGGATAATTAAAACAAAATTTGCATTTTTTTTTTTTTTTTTTTTGGCTAAATGGCTTTCTCATAATTTTGATCGAATGATTTGAGAAAAAAAGAGCGGGGGGAGGAAGCCTAGTTGCCCTCCGGTTTTTTGGTTAATTAAAAAGGCAACTAGAATTTTTGATTTTTTACGAATATTTTTATTAGTAAAAGATTTACGTAACTTATAAATTAGTTTAAGTAAAGAATTTTGTATTCTCATATTTTTATTACATATATGAGGGGGTTCCCCCCTTGTCAGATCCTCGCTCTTTACATTAAAGCTTAAATTTTGTCCCAATTCATTAAGAATGACCCCAGAATCACAAAAGCTGTAGAATAAATAGTTGAAATTACTAAAAATACTTTAGCGTAAAGAGCGAGGTATTAGGAGGAGGTGAGCCCCTCAAATGGGTAATAATTTCTGTTTGTTTTAAGTTTTAATGCTGCTCCTTACTTCCAGCTGAAAGAACTTTTTCATATTTATTTTTTCATTTTTTTTAAATAATGCTAGTAAATCCTGCGCTCCCTTCATGGAGATTTTCTTCCGCCATGACAAACTATCGATGGAATGTTCCCCGAGCATATCCCCCTCTTCTCAACCCCTCCCCCAACTAGAAAAATCCTCCTGAAAACGCCTGTACGCTTCCCAATAACCATTACTATATGTAAGCACTGGTCAAAGTTTGTAACTTGTTGCCCCTCCCACGGGGACTGCGGGGGAGTAAGTCGTCCCCAAAGACATAGTTATAAGGTTTTTCGACTACGCTGAATAAAATGGCTATCTCAGAATTTTGATTTGTTGACTTTGGTAAAATAATTAGCTTGGGAGGGGGCCTAGGTGCCCTCCAATTTTTTTGGTCACTTAAAAAGGGCACTAGAACTTTTCATTTCCGTTAAAATAAGCCCTCTTGCAACATTCTAGGACAACTGGGTCGATACGATCACCCCTGGGAAAAAAGAAAAAAAAACAAAAAAACAAATAAACACGCATCCTTGATCTGCCTTCTGGCAAAAAATACAAAATTCCACATTTTTGTAGATAGGAGCTTGAAACTTCTACAGTAGGGTTCTCTGATACGGTGAATCTGATGGTGTGATTTTCGTAAAGATTCTATGACTTCTAGGGGGCGTTTCCCCCTATTTTCTAAAATAACGCAAATTTTCTCAGGCTCGTAACTTTTGATGGGTAAGACTAAACTTGATGAAACTTATATATTTAAAATCAGCATTAAAATGCGATTCTTTTGATGTATGTATTGGCATCAAAATTCTATTTTTTAGAGTTTTGGTTACTATTGAGCCGGGTCGCTCCTTACTACAGTTCGTTACCACGAACTGTTTGATGTGTTTGGTGACAATTTTCAATAGCTTTCCTGTAAAGAGAATAGAACTATGCACTCCTTGAGTTAAAGACGGTTTAGCCGCAATGTGGGACCTGGTGACTTTCCGCTTTTGAATTTAAATTTGGAAAATGTTACTTTTTATCTTTAAAAGCTCATTTACAGTAGTTCTTAAGCAAATTCTAGAGTCCTAAAGGTAGTTTTTGTTGAAACCATTGTCCTCTATAGTCAGATGTGGCGTGAATTTTTTGGATTACGGGCAGGCCGAATACAACGCAAATTACACGGACGAACACAAGCTAATGGTTTACTAGCGATCTAGAGTTTTCTAGTTAACGTTTAGTTAGCCTATCATTTTCAATGTCTTTTTATGATCTTTTTTTTATTTATTTTTTTAGTAATTTTAACTTTTTTTTAGAATCTTTTTTTTATAATTTTAACTTTTTTAAGAATTTTGTTCTAATTATTTTAACCTTTTTTTTTGTAAGAAAAACAGTCTTGTAAGATAAATTCAATGTAGTGGTAATTATCAAATTCAATTTGGTAATTCATTAAAAAGTGATATAATTTTTTAATCAAATAAAAATTATTAAAAACACTTGAAAAATAGGTCAAATCAGTAGCACTGGATATTAAAAAAAAAAAAGAATATGGCACTAGACCCTTAAAGTCCAAACCAGTTGTCTTGATATCCGTTTCAAGGCCCTTCAGCCAGAAAGTACAATGAGGACTTCAAGGGACTTGAAATGTGTTGTCTTTTAATCAAAGCATACTGCATTTTCATCTTTTGCTTCTAATATTCTAAAACCTCTGTAATAAAATCAGTTTAAAGGTTTCAGTTTAAAATCGGTTTCTTAGGGATCTTTTCAAGATTTTGATCTTTTCACATTTTGAAAACATCCTTTTTCAAAATGTGTTCGCCATTGACGTAAAAAAAAAAATCAAAATAGATCATTTACCTATTTACTGTTCGGAAAAACTCATATTGTCATGGTTTAACTTAGCGCCTTTTCAATTACTGCAAACAGTCTTTTAAGATCGATTTGCACTAAATTTTAGTTATAATTCAAAGCCATCATTCGCTTTTCCTTTCAGTTTCGTTCTTCCAAACCATCAACTTTTACAAATATCGGAGCACCTTCCACGTGAGATGCAAGGATTATTAGCTTGTTGTAATCCTGTTCCGCCAACGGTAAAGCAACATCTACATGCCTTGCATCAAATCGTACTCAAGGCCAGAGATGTTCCTATGGAAGTGGTAAGTTGCTTATTGGCTTGAAAAGAACTGATGACAGTGGGAACTTTTTATCATATATTAATACCAGTAGAGTGGCAATTTGAAAAACTTACTGTTGTAAATGATAGGCTGTAGACTAATGGGGACATAGAAAGTGTAATTCATTTCAGTGGTAATTTTGTTAAGTAGTGATTTCAATCGGTAATTCAGTGGTCAGCTAGATAAATTCAATCTAGTGGTAATTATCAAATTCAATTTGGTAATTCATTAAAAAATGATATAATTTTTTAATCAGCGCTTGATTATGACAATTTGGAAGATTCAATAAACCTTTTATTGGGTTGAAAACTATTGTATAGCCTTAGGTTTTGGCAACCATTGAGCTATAGGTGTTAAGTGGAGGGAAAGTGGATGAGCACCAATGCGAGCAATATCCTGTGATTGAATAATCACGAAGGGTTGAAACTTTTTTACCGAAACTTTCTTACCGTAGTTTTTATTGTATTTAAAATACTACAATGTTTTAATATTGTCCAGGTTGACAAATCATCTAAAAAAAACCGGAAATTGGCCATTCACTTGTTATTAGCTTAACTGTTAAATTTGAAATGTATGATATATGTTCTTGACAAATTTGAAATTGGAGAAAGACTAGTTGTTACATCCGAAATCTTTTTGCATCATTTATTTACAATAGCTCCTAGATAAGATAGATAATAAGGTATGATATATTTTTTTACCAAAAAATGACAAAAACAAGTCAATAACACAATCACAGATCCCCACGAAGGCTCTATGGCCCGTAAAGGAGGGTGGGGCACGAGACAAAACTTACAAATATTAAACTATTAATCATTTAAACAAATAATATGGAAAACATCTTCTTTCAAAAATCGAGAAAAAAAGAAAGCAAGAAGAAAAGACAGAAGTATAAAGAGCTTATTCAAATACGACAAAACTCACAACTGAAATCAGGGGATGCGAGAGTCCAAAGACCAGGCGAAAAAATATATGTATAAATAAAAAGGATGTACATCTAACAAATTGTAAGTCAAAACTAATATAAAGAAAAATCAGCCACCAGACACTAATAAACCATTGTCTTTTTTCTATGTAACCAACTAAAGAGAAAATAATCAATCAATACACCTATAAAAAGAAAAACACAAAAGAAAAAAAAATACTTGATGGAAAATACATCCAAACATAGAAGTAAAAAATAATTATGATTGATAAATAAAAATTGTCTCTATCAATTTATAAATTGAAACTAACTTTTACATCTGCTATAGTAAAAATTCTAATAGGTAAGTTTACTAAGTCCAGTAATCATCAATTATACGCTAAAAAACCAGATAATTCACAGCCAGTGAAAAAATGAGAATCATTAAATAATTTCTTGGATCACACTTCTTTTCTATTTACAGAATTCAATAGAGAGAAAACAGGTTGGATACTGTAAAACAGTGGAACACAAAAAAGCTTTAAATAATAAAGTGTGCTTTTTCTTTATTTGTTTTACTTTTTTTTACTTTTTTTCGTTTAATTTAATCTTTTTTTTTTTCGTTCATAAAGGCTCCCGGACGTGGAGTCGAAATATTCGGATTTTATTATTTAAAGGTTTTTCACAATTTTATTTTAATTATAGCCGTTTTTCTCTCTCTCTTAAATTCTATATTGAAAAGTCCTAGAAAACTTTTCTGGGTCATTTCCTGGCCCAATAATCTTGGAACAGATTTCTTGAACATAATATCTTCAATCGACAAAGCCATTAAGTTACCCAAAAGGCCCGTGAACTTTTAAACGTTGTTAGCTTACCCTTTTGCAATAGCCTTGACCACTTCGTTCTGTAGGAATACACCTTCATAATAGTCACCGTTAAAGGTCTCAAGCATTCAAGTAAAAGATCTCAAGTTTTATGGTAAGCTGCTGAAATGAGTTCGTATTTACACTGAAAAATCGCCCTGAATACAGATGCTAGGAAAACCTGCCATAGCCCAATTTAAATTAGATTTACGTTGCCTGAGTGACGTGAAGTGTTGCGAGAGAAACACTTTGGTTCTGTTTCTTTGCCATCGGTTAAAGCTGAAGTTGTCGGCCTATCGAAGCTTTTAAAACCTTATGTTCAAAGGAGAACGCGATCAGTAATCACATGATCAAAGGCTTTTCCTCAGCGTTGAAAACAACAATAGTGAAAGAAGGGACTAAATTGACTTTGCAGCCAGTTCAACTTTATCCTTTTCAATCTTAGACATCGTGACGGATGAAAGCTTAGAACAATATCTTATATAATCCAGTTGGTATTATCTGTAAAGATATCTGTAACTTTTCAGGATCAAAATACCATAAATGACACTATTAATTATGAAGAAACTAATATGACATATTTTTTATCAGCTCATCACGAACTATCGATAATACCTAAAGAAGGGACTAAATTGACTTTGCAGCCAGTTGAACGTTATCCTTGTCAATCGTAGACATCGTGACGGATGAAAACTTTAAACAGTATCTTATATGAACTAGTTGGTATTATAAAGCTATCCGTAACTTTTCTGGAGCAAAATACCATAGATGACGCTATTAATTATTACAAAACTGCCTCGTTGTTTTGCGTTATCGTTTGTACCCGTTGCGTGAACACTTAATTCTAGGTTACAGTGAGTATCGGTAGAGTACACCAACTAGCAGAAATTACAAGCCCCTCTTCCCTGAAGATGATCGTAGCCTAACAGACGATTTTTACTTACAAGTCCCCTACATGTCTTACCACTGGAACCAACTCGGTCTTACCATCAAATACACTGGAAACAAATAATAGGTACACTTAACAGTAAAATTTGCAAACCCCTCGTTGCCGAAGATGATTATGAGCTAACACCCGACCTTTCCTTGCAAGTCCCCTACCTGTCTCACAATCGGTATCGGCCTATTTTTGTTTCAGTGTGTATCTTACTACTGAAGTTGTCAACCCCTTGAAATGCTCAAACTGGTATATCTCATGAAGGATTTTTTTTTCCCAAAAACTTGATGACATATACTTTGGTCAGCTCATCACGAGCTATAATACCAAAAGAAGGGACTAAATTGACTTTGCAGCCAGTTTAACTTTATCCATTTCAATCGTAGACAGCGTGACGGATCAAGACTTGGAACAGTATCTTATATAATCTGCTTGGTATTATAAAGCTATCCGTAACTTTTCAGGATTAAAATACCATAGATGAAACTCTATTAATTATTACGAAACAGCCTCATTGTTTCACATTATCATTTGTAACAGTTGCGTAAACACTTAATTCTATGTTACAGTGAGTATGGGTACACCAACTAGCAAAAGTTACAAACCCCTCAGAGCTTTCATTGTTTTACGTTATCGTTTGTACCCGTTGCGTCTTATTTCTAGGTTACAGTGAGTATGGGTAGGCTACACCAACTAGCAAAAGTTACAAACCCCTTTTCACTGAAGACGATTGTACCCTAACAGACGATTATTACTTACAAGTCTCCTGCATGTCTTACCACTGGAACCAAATTGGTCTTACCATCAAATACACCGGAAACGAATAATAGGAACATCAACTAGCGAAAGTTGCAAACCCTTTATTGCCGAAGATAATTATTGTCTAACAGCCTACTGTTGCTTACAAGTCCTCTACTTGTCTCACAATTCGTATCGGCCTATTTTTGGTTTCAGTGTGTACCCTACTACTGAAGTTGTCAACCCCTTGAAACTTTCAGTGAAACCCCTTGAAACTAGTATATCTCATGAAGGAATTTTTGTACCAAAAAATGGATGACATATACTTTTGATCAGCTCATCAAGAGCTATCGATTGCCGTCGAAAAAAAATTATCTATCATATTTCAAAAGTTGATTTTTTTTTGCCTTAGGCCAACTTTCTAACGTCACCAGTTAGAAAGGAGCAAAGGATACGCTCCAATTTCTTTAGCAATGACAGAACTTTTAAAGTTTAAGAGGTACATCTGATTCTCTACCTCAATCCCAAATCCGGAAAAAAAAATGATAAACCCAGCCGAAATCACGAAAAGAAATGGTTAGAAACAATAGATGGAAGCACTTTCGGACCCGTGGGAAAATGCCGCTTTTTTGCTTCTGTCAATTTTTCTATATATCACTCAAGAAGATATATTGGCTGTGGGGCCGGGTAACTGCCGCATATATTTAACACTTATAGATTTTAGTCCATCTTCAATTTGAAGGTGGTGCCTGCCTGCTTGCCTGCTAGAACGGAGCTTTCCACTCGCAAGCAGAAACAAGGTTTGATGAAACGAAAGCTTTGCTGCACAACTTCAGATACTCATCTCTGACATAGGCTATATAATTCCACTTCACTTCGCACACCATAGTCTCTGGCTCGTGGACAAGCAAAAACCATCCTTTTTGGCCCCAGGCAAGAGTTCTGCGGAGCTTTCCAAAATGTAATGCCATAATCATCAATCCGGCCTGAGGTCCACACTTTCCGTAAAAACCGCACAGGTTAAAAAATGATCGGGGTTTATTGCTCAGTCTCCTTTTTACAGTTCACTTGAAAATCAGACTCTCCTCTTTTGGTTTTAGATGTTTTTTTTTACTTTTTTTACTTTTAATTTATCACAATTTTTTTTTAAATGCGGCTTACTGGTTATAAATGTAAAGCTTTCAGTTACCGTGAACAAAATCAAAGCATACTAGCATGAAAGTCCTATCTGATTGACCTTTTTTTCACGTTCTGGATTTGCTTGAGACGTATTTTGTTATTCCAGTGTAATGTTTCTCCGGGGGTGAAATTGAGTTTTGGTTTTAGGTCCCTGATCTGGGAGAGCTCAATTGGAAAATCAGACTAAACTTGGGGGATTGAAGTTGTTTTATGCTTATTCAGATTCTGTATGACTTTATCAAGCAAGTTTTTTCTACTTGGAATTTAGAGATTGCTGACTTCTTTTTTCTTCTTGTAAATGTTTCTAGTTTAATTGTAGTTTCTCTTTATCACCTCTCTCCTCTCTCTCTCCATATATTCTCCCTCTGTTTTCTTTGGTTAATTTTCGTTTAACAGGGTAAAAATTGCTTTCTCAGAAAATTTTCTGTGTTATTTTAAAGAAAGGAGTCGAGCAACTCCTTAAAACTCTCCGAGTTTATATGTTTGATTTATTCTCGAATATTTTATATGTAACTGATCCTCGAATGTTCCATTCCCCTGGCTTCTCTACTTTCTTTAAAATATCAAAGAAAGTTTATTCGGAAAGCTATTATTCATCCTTAGCGGGTAAGCGGGTATTTATCCTAAGCTGATAACTGGGTATCTGATTTGGTAACTGAGTACAGTTAATTGTGCACCTACAGTGTTCAAATTGCGTCCTATCCTTAGTCCGTCTCTTTTCATTGACGAATATGAATACATAGTTATATAATATTTAATGGCATAATTTATTAGTAAATTTTCCCAATCCCCTGTTGCACTTCCTGGCTGAAGAGCTATGAAACTGAAATCAGTTCCGTTGGAATTGACTATGAAGTCTAGTGTTGTTTCTTTGTCTTTTTTTTTAATGTATTAGTCATTTCTCTTCAATATTACAGGCGTCAAGCGCTCAGCCATTGGTTGTTCAAAGCAAATTCTCCACTGGAGCTGTTCTTGACATTGCTGAAGATCGACTTGCTTGTATCCATGATTTTTCACATTGTGACCCTCAACAGGATATTCCAACTTTGTTAACTGATGACCTTATTCAGTCTGTTGTGACCGCTCCTATTGGAGTCACGACGCTTGAACTAAAAGAAAAGCCAGATTTGGAGCTATTTTCACAGAAATCAGAGGAAGGACAGGTAGGAAAAAAAGTGTTGAGACTTGTAGGCATGGATAATATAAAACTTGCAGCAAGGAGGATCCATCGAATTCTTTTATGACGTCGTGTCATGTTCAATCGTCACGACGTCATTTTCAATCGTAGTAATCATCATAATCGTCAACTTTTCTCGCAGCAGAACCAGTTGCCAGAAGAATAAGTATAGTTAATTTAAAATAGGCTTATTAAGAGTTCTAGATATCTTAGAACTCTAAAAGTGTGAAGAAAGTTGAATCCTTGAAATGTGGAGGGTTTAGTTGCCAAAAACTGTAAACTAAGAATGTGAAAAAAGTTGAATTGAATTTCTTTAAATGTGAAGGGTTTAATATTTGAAATCTGAAAATTGGGAGTCTCGGAACTCTGAAAATCTGAAAAAAGATGAATTATTGAAATACGAAGGATTTAGTTATCAGAATATGAAAAATAGAAATTTTAGAACTCTGAAAATATGAAAAAGGATGAATTTTTGAAATATGAAAAAAGTTGAATTTCTTGAAATGTGAAAGGTTTAGTTGTGAAGAAAGCAGAATTTTGCTGTGTTCTTGTTTTTTGATTTTTGCCTAGGGTGAAATGTTTGAGGTGAGTTAATTTGTCCTTTTATGGTTTTGAGTAGATTAAGATATGTGTGCTGTCTTAATTTGTTGAGCACTCAGCGTTTTCATATGTCTATGCTGGGCATTCCTTTGTTGAGTTAGCCGTTGGGTGTTGAGTTTCTCTCTGTCGGTGTATTATTACTTGTCATTTAGTATTTAAAATTATACTTGAAAAGAAAGATGAAATTCGTGTAGGTTACCATCGTTCGTGTGTAGAAACATAAAAAAAACGCATGAAAAAACAATAGCGCAGTAGGTGTAAAAGAGAATTAAGAAATTTTTTCTTCAATGTCGTTATTTTTGTCTACTTGTATAAAGTAGTAATTATATACGCTTGAAAAATGGGAAATTAATTACTTTACCCTTTTTTCTCAACTTCTAATTTATTTTAGAAAAATCGGGATTAATTGTGATTCTAGATAACATTACTGCTTTTGTAGATTACTTCTACCTGTCTCTGTTATGATTATCGAAGTGATGAGAGGTGAACACTTGAACATTTTTGCCAATATGGGAGTCGCAAAAACGATAGAAAAAATTCTTAGAGGTTTTTAAATGCTCGCTATTTTTACCAGGGAAAAGATATTTTTCTAGCCAATTAAACCAAATGAGAGAGAGACAAAATGAAACTCCCCTGTCTCGATAAGTAGCTTCTTAAGGATCACATAATATGAAACATGTTATAAAAAAATACATATGTAAGATGTAAGAACAGGAAATTGAAATTATGATTCTGCTATACGGAATATTTTGTAAAAATTAATCTTCAAAGCTCAAGTTCCAATTCTCATGGGTTTTCTTAGAATTGTGTGAAAATACTTGTTGTCTCCCATAATACTTGTGAACATGATACCTAGTAAAAGTGATCGCTGAATCTCAGCTAAACTTTTGGGCAAGTGTAAGTCTTAATTTTGCCTCTTGGAGGTTCATGCCTAACCTAACATCTGCCTGTGGGGGCGAGTCATTACAACATTTACCAAAATGGGTTCTCGTTTAAAGACGATTGTTGGAAGTAAAATCGTACTTGCGCCTGTTCGGGTGTAAGTGGGCTTGCGAGTGCCTAAATTTGAATTACCACGATATATACCGAAAATGATTTTATCGGATCTCCACCAACTTAGTCAAGAGAAACGGTTGATGTCCTATTTATTGCCATTTTGGAGTCTGAAATCGATTTGACGACTATAGTGGAGGAGGAAAGGAGGTTCCCAATTTTTTTCATCCCGACATTTACCAGCAACGGTTGTCAAATATCAAACGGAGCCTCGTATATTAGTATACTAGTTCCACCATTATGTGATCAGTACTTGACCTAATTTATGCGGGGAAATGAAGAGTCCCAAAATGTTTGTCAACAGGACAGTTACCAAAAGAAGTTATCCGATCGTAACTTTGTGGCAAGTTCACAGTTTTGCCCCTTGGGTGTCCACACATAATCCGGCCTCTGTGGATGAAAGTTTTCCTTACTTATTGACATCGTAACATCTTACTTATTGACGTCGAAAATAAATATAGTAGCAGTGGTAAATTTTGTCCGGAAGGGTCTTGTTATTCGAAAGTCGATTGTTACATAATTTAGTTTGTTTGTTGTTATATATGTATGTATACGGCCTGAAAAATGGCTTTAAATACAGTCATTCATTCATTCATCTGAAGAGTGGATCCTCAGTAAAGCTTGAGTAAGAAAAATAGTGTCAAATTTGCTTCTATTGAGGGTTTCTGCCTTCTGAGGAATGAACGAGGGAGGTTAAAATTTTCCGAGTCACAAAATTTTCCAGAATGGATTAGTGTTGCGAACTTTCGCAACACTTGCTGAAATATGTGAGCTAATATCCTTGTAATGCCTTTTTGAGCCTGGACCTAGTGTGTCTTATTTTATGGGGAAGGGCTAAATTGTGTCATCCCAACATTTTATTTTAGAAAAGAGCGAATTACGGCCCACGGTAGCCGAATTTCAGATATTTTTTCCAGTAACTGTGTTGTGAGAACGCTATTTTGAAAACATTAATTTTCGTTCGGGCTAAACGCAACAGTAATTTCAAGAATAACCTGAAATCTGTCAAGATGATGTCCAATTTAAATAAAAAGGGCGCCATTAAAACCGCCATCTTTAAAAATCCTTGATTAGCGGCTTTCAGTCTTCGATCTTGAACAACAAGAAAAGGCACATTTTCGCATAGGTAGCGCTGATGTGTCGTCTTTTTTTCCTAGATTTTTCTTACCGAACCAGTGGTTATTATGGGGAGGGAACTTGTTTGAAAAGAAACAAAATTTTCACATCCTTGTTAAGTAACGGAACAAATTCTAATATTAGGCCTAAGTGTAGTGTTGTTGTTTGCCAATGGGCTCTACAAAATATCAATTTTGATCCTAATTGGGTCAAAACACCAGAAAATGTAAATTTGAAGGTAGCTTGATTTTTCAAGGTCTGTGCCTATTGACTGGACGTTTACAAACCGAGTAAAATAGAATTATAGTTAATGGTAGTATGGCTGTTAAGCCTCCAGTGGTTTTAGAAGAGTTCTATAAAAGAAATTTTCCAGAATTGGCCGATAATCGATGAGGATTTACTGCAAGCGGTGCTAAATCAAAGGGTAAAGAAGAAGAGTCAATAGCTAAGAGAATAAGAATTGATGTCATTGTGCAAGCTGGCTGAAAAAAACACCAAACAAAATGTTAAATGAACGTCTATATGTCAGGCCCAAAATATTTAGTAAACTTGCAGAACTTACTCCCGGAGACCACGTTTAAAGCAGGGAAGACTGTTTCGACTCTCGCGTAGTCGCTTTTCAAAACTTTATATTGAGATATTTTAGGAAGTGAATTTAGATCAGTTTTAAAGGAGATATTATGTAGAATCAGCTGTGAGTCAAAGAGGATCTTCTACAGGTGGTACCGAATCAAGGGGTGAGATAAATAACAGTGAAGATAATAAGTTTTAGTAACATCACAGTAGTTGGTGAAGAAGATTCAAAGAGAGGTGTTAGGTTAAAGGAAGATGTATTCTGACGCTATCCCTAAAATAGGGTTTATCCGAAAACCATAGGAATTGGATAGGTTCATTTATAAAAGTTTTTCTATAAAGGCACTTGGATATTAAGATATATTTAGAACTGATCCGTACACTAGTTTGGCCATTCTTCATAAGCACAACCTTGAGTCTTGGTTTGATCAATGCTAGCTTCCACCTAAAAAATCTAACAGCTCCTATCTGTTTGTAGTCAGTGTTGCCCCAATAGCTGCAATCTTGTAAAGGGTGGGTCACGGTCCATGACAGAATAATTTGTTCAAAGCATTTTTACAAAAACTCTATTGACAGAAAATTCCTACTTAGCACTATTTAGAAACCAATATACATTAATCAATCAAGGCCTGTTTTGTCGCGCAAATGATCAGAACCTAGATAAAGGTTCCTTGGAAGGAGGAGGAACGGAAAAGGTTATCACTGTACTTGATCAACTGATCAACTAAAAGAGTTTATCGTGCTTGTACCAAGTCTGGTAGGAAATAAAAATAATCACCTTATATCTCCTTTTGGTATTCCGCAATTGATCCAACTTATGATAGGAGAGGGGATAAAGGGGGCTGTTAAGTTCTCCTTATCACGGTATCTTCGAGAAAATGTTGTTAGATGTCGGCCAAATTTGTAGGAAATAAAAGCTAGTGCCTCAATTTGGCTCAGCTGAATATCCGCTGGAAGCAATAGAAAGGCCCCCTAAATTCTTCAACAGTGCGTTGTCAGATAACAGTGGGAATTGCTAGGAAGTAAGAACTAGTGCCTTGGGTATATCTTTTAAGGGTAAAACCCTGGTCCCGCCTATATAGTGGAGGATACGGGGGAATCTCAAATCCTTTTCGTCAGAACGTCTACCAGAAGCGGTTGTCGTATATCACCTGAACATGGTTGTGAGTAAGAGTTATTGTCCTACTTGTGGTATTTTGGGGTACCGGTCCCATCCTACTTCACCGTTTAATGGGGAAGGGAGGCCAGGTTTCTTGTAATTGGAAGATTTACCAGAATAAATAGTTTGGTTTCTATAATGCTTTCTTGGAACTGGGGCTTGATTCTCTTGATGTTTCTTTTGGGTTGTGGGCCCAATCTGACCTCCGACCAGGAAATTTATTATTTCCTCAACTTCCAACTTAGTTAGGGAAGTTTAAAATTTTTCTTTATTTGCAACATGTATATTTAGAAGAATAATTAATTATATAAGAAATTTAGTATATATATATTGCTTGTAGCCCCTAATGTATCCCTAAGGCGCTGCTGCAACCTACACAAGTACCATCGATACATAAGTAAAAATTAATAATCACTCGAGTCTTCCCTCTTCAACACAAGCAGAGCATTCCATGGACTGGATTGAAAGACCTTATTTCGAAAATCATCCAGATGTATTTGTTGAAAAGCAGCAGGGTTATGCTCAATAAATTTTTTGGTTGAGTTTATTGAAGGCTGAAAGCGAAGCTACATGCAATTACCAAATAGTTATATTTGTTGAAAGTTGTTAGTTTAAGTGCCTCTAAAAGTTCAGAGCCAAAAAGCGGGGCTAGGGGAAGTTGTCTCCGCTCATATATAGGAGAATTTTTGTCTGCTTCGATTTATAACGTTGCACTTTACCTCCATCAGAAAAAACTATCCACGGTTTTAAATTAAAATTTAATACCGTTCGAGGTTAGCGATTTGAGCTGTACGAACCTGATTGCTCTTTTGGCTGACCCAAAATAAAAATGTCTTAAATTTTTCTGTCGTATTTCCACAAGAATCGTGAGATCTCATGATAACTCGGTAGGTACGGAAGTACTGCCTTCTAATCTAGTTTTGTTACAAAGTTACAACAATTTTGATGCTGGTTCTTTAAAATAAAACGTCGCCGCCCTAAGGCAACGTCTGAAAAATGCTTTTCTAGAAATTTCTGTTTTGATTTGCAAATATAAGACACAATATGCCTCCAAAAATATAACTTCGAAATTCCTCCTGCAGACCTGTGGACACTTACTGAATGTAGCCGCTAGTTTTTTTTCGTTTTTGTAGTTTTTGTGTTCGCCAGTTTCAATATAACAGACCTTTTTTTTGTTTTTGTTTTTTTGCTATTTTTTTGCTTGTTTTTTTTATGCGTCGGGTATGTGCTTCTCTGTATGTCAGCAGTTCAGGTATGGTACTTGACAGCAACCTAAGGCTGCTCGGCGTCTTTGTTCTTGTAATACAGAACCTGTATTTTTCCGAGCGCGCTTTTATTGTTCAGATGCGCCGCACCTATTATTTGCAATGCATTTGCCTCCAGTTATGTTTCTGTTCTTCTAAACATATGTCTTTTGTTATGCTCTGATATGCTAAATATTTTTTTAAAATCTAGGAAAAAAAATCGTGTGGAAGATGGTAGCTGGTTGAAAACAATTTTCATAAAAAGTAGTACTGTTTTTTATTTGTAGGAAAACAAATTGTAAAAAATTATGTCATTTTAAATATACTGTCAAAGGGCCAGTTTTGATAAAAAAAAAATCGTTCAACTTTACCGCAAACGATACCACTACCTGTGAAGAGTTATAAGTGGGCCTATATTTATTTTCATTGGAGAGGTGAAAAATAGAAGATATTCAACCCACCATCAATCATCCTTCTAATATTAGTAACTAGATAAGTGAAGATATCCACTTGTTCTATCTTCTTGTTACTCAACATCACCTCAAACCCTTCATTTATTCCCAGTCTTAGCGACTTAGTCTTTTTAACATCAATTTTTAAACCTATTCTTGTACCCTCAATATCTCGATATAGTGCGATGATGGATGAGACGCAACTTTGGTAAAGACAAATCCTACCTGAGCCCATGATTTGATCCTGCATAGAAGAAAAATGTTTGTATCTGATTGTTTACATACATTTATCTTTCTTTTTATTCCTCAGTTGGATTTTTCTTATTTTATTTTTTATCTGTGTCCTCTATTCAAATATGTTATCATTCAAATAAGTTATATTATTCTAGGTGGATCGAAGTGATCTCAATATCCTCAAAAAGTTTGTTACACCCTATCGTCGTTACGTAAGACACAAGGAGCTTCAGGCTGAAATGAAAGCCAAAGAAGAAAAGAAGAAAATGAGTATCAAAGAGAATGCTGGCTCAGCCACCTCAAACGCCGATAACAGTAAGGAAAAGGTACTTTGACTTGAATCTAAGTTTTTGCACCATATTTAGAAATCAATTGAGCTAATATACTTCATTTATTTTATTTTTTTATGTTTCCCTTTGAATTGGGAGCAGTTTACTTCATGCTATTTGCTCTCACATTTATATGAACTCGCCAAGTGAAAAATGTATGAAGTCCTCTATGAAGCCCTTCTCCAGTTACCAAAATGTTCGATCTGATTCTGGCTAGCATCAAAATCTACACTACCTTTCAATTAATTCAATTCTCTATTTGTCTTTGTGGAAACTTCAATCAGATTATTTCAAACTAGTTCCTTACAGGGCTGCCACTGAAAATTTAATAATGCGCCAGGATTCATGTGGAGAAAACCCCCGAGGTTTGAAAAAAAAAATCCTAAGACAGTAAATGATAATTTTAATGTTCTTTTAAAGATAATATCAATTTATAAGATAATGGGAGCCAAAGAAGAAAAGAAGAAAATGAGTATTAAAGAAAATTCCGGCTCAACTACCTCAAACGCAGATAACAGTAAGGTTGATTACCGATAACAGTTATTTTGTGATTGTTGATGTTGTTGACAGAGCCTTCACTAGCCAATAGGACTGGGGGGGGGGGTCAAAGTTTTTTAACTGCTGGTGGTTTATTTTCCCATGTAAATATTTAAGTTTCGATAAAATTGCTATAAAATTTGCAACAACATTGCTTTAAAATGTTGATATTTTACGGCCCACACATTATAGACTGTTGTTTTATTTACAATCCTAAGTTATTGGAGGTGGGGGCTTTCTTTAGCCCCACTCCCTCCTCGATCTAGCTTCTCGGGCTGTTGGAATGAAGTTCCATTTGACAGTTAAAACTTTTCATGAGACGTGGAGAACTAACATTGTGTGATTTGTACAAATGTCTTACAGTTTTTAAAGAATGTCGATTTGTTGGCATGATATGTTGGCACGTTATGGACTGGCATGTTGGCACGTAATCTTGATTTGTTGGCACGTTATGGACTGTTGTTTAATTTACAATCCTAAGTTATTGGAGGTGGGGGCTTTCTTTAGCCCCACTCCCTCCTCGATCTAGCTTCTCGGGCTGTTGGAATGAAGTACCATTTGACAGTTAAAACTTTTCATGAGACGTGGAGAACTAACATTATATGATTTGTACAAACGTCTTACAATTTTTAAAAGAATCTTGACTTTTTGACATGATAAGCAAATGGGATCATATCGAAAATGCTGCAGGGCTCAAGGCTTGCTTTCAATGCTTAAAACGAAAAGAAAAAACTCCGAGACATAGATGTAGATGTAGCCCATTCAAACGTACGTACTCAGGAAATAGTGACTTTTGATTTATTAAAATCAGTATTGTTTGCCCAATCTACTTTAGCGCTAACGTAAATTAAGTCTTGTATTTGAATTTAATATTTTCTAGGTATCAAACAGTTCGTGGTAACAAACTGTAGTAAGGAGCGACCCGGCTCAATAGTAACCAAAACTCTAAAAAATGGAATTTTGATACCAATACCTACATCAAAAGAATCGCATTTTAATACTGATTTTAAATATATAAGTTTCATCAAGTTTAGTCTTACCCATCAAAAGTTACGAGCCTGAGAAAATTTGCGTTATTTTAGAAAATAGTGTGAAACGCCCCCTAGAAGTCATAGAATCTTAACGAAAATCACACCATCAGATTCAGCGTATCAGAGAACCCTACTGTAGAAGTTTCAAGCTCCTGTCTACAAAAATGTGGAATTTTGTATTTTTTGACAGAAGGCAGATCACGGATGCGTGTTTTTTTTTTTTTTTTTTTTTTTTTTTTTTTTTTTTTTTTTTTTTTTTTTTTTTTTTTTTTTTTTTTCAGGGGTGATCGTATCGACCCAGTTGTCCTAGAATGTCGCAAGAGGGCTCACTCTGACGGAAATGAAAAGTTCTAGTGCACTTTTTAAGTGACCAAAAAATTGGAGTGCACCTTGATCCCCTCCCACGCTAATTATTTTACCAAAGTCAACGGATCAAAATTCTGAGATAGCCATTTTATTTAGCGTAGTCGAAAAACCTTATAACTATGTCTTTTGGGGACGCCTTACTCCCCTACAGTCCCCGTGGGAGGGGCAACAAGTTACAAACTTTGACCTGTGCTTACATATAGTAATGGTTATTGGGAAGTGTACAGGTGTTTTCAGGAGGATTTTTTTGGTTGGGGGAGGGGTTGAGAAGAGGGGGATATGCTGGGGGAACTTTCCATCGATAATTTGTCATGGGGGAAGAAAATCTCCATGAAGGGAGTGCAGGATTTACTAGCATTATTTAAAAAAAAACAATGAAAAAATAAATATGAAAAAGTTCTTTCAGCTGGAAGTAAGGAACAGCATTAAAACTTAAAACAAACAGAAATTATTACCCATATGAGAGGCTCACCTCCTCCTAATACCTCGCTCTTTACGCTAAAGCATTTTTAGTAATTTCAACTATTTATTCTATGGCTTTTGTGATTCTGGGGTCATTCTTAATGAATTGGGACAAAATTTAAGCTTTAGTGTAAAGAGCGAGGATCTGACAAGGGGGCGAACCCCCTCATATACGTAATAAAAATATGAGAATACAAAAGTTCTTTACGTAAGCTAATTTATAAGTTACGTAAATCTTTTACTAATAAAAATATTCGTAAAAAATTAAAAGTTCTAGTTGCCTTTTTAATTAACCAAAAAATCGGAGGGCAACTAGGTTTCCTCCCCCGCTCTTTTTTTCTCAAAATCATTCGATCAAAATTATGAGAAAGCCATTTAGCCAAAAAAAAAAAAAAAATGCAAATTTCGTTTTAATTATTCCTCTGCGGAGAGCCAAAATCAAAACATGCATTGATTCAAAAACGTTCAGAAATTAAATAAAAAAAACATGTTTTTTTAACTGAAAGTAAGGAGCGACATTAAAACTTAAAACGAACAGAAATTACTTCGTATATGAAAGAGGCTGCTTCCTCATCAACGCCCCGCTCTTTACGCTAAAGTTTTTTACTGTTTTAAAAAGAAGAATTGAGAGAAAGAATCAAACTTTAGCGTAAAGAGTGGGGCGTTGATGAGGAAGCAGCCTCTTTCATATACGAAGTAATTTCTGTTCGTTTTAAGTTTTAATGTCGCTCCTTACTTTCAGTTAAAAAAAACTTGTTTTTTTTTATTTTCGTTATAAAGGATTATCTCACATCCTCCCTTAAATGCATAAATCTTTAATTATGATTGAATTGATGTAATGGTAATATTACCCTTTTTTTCGGAAGCTTACCGTTCTTTTTCCTTAAAGTGTCCTTTTCCTTGAATGTCCTACTTCAGGACATATTTTCCTATTCACATCTATCCTTTCGTTGGTTTATTACGAGAAACATTTATTACCCAGGCAAGAGAGTTCATGCTAGGTGTTATAGACCATATAAATACGGATCGCAAGCTTACCTCCCTTTTTCCTCAAAACGTCCTTTTCCTTGAATGTCCTACTTCAGGACATATTTTTCTATTCACCTCTATTCTTTCAATGGTTTATTATGACAAGCGTTTAATACTCAGGCAAAAGAGTTTATGCGAGGTGGTATAGACCAAATAAATACGGATCAGAATTGAGCTTTTTGAAATTAGCTTTTAAATCAGAATTCAGCTTTTTTAATCTCATAAAAGATTTTGAAAATGTGCTCTAATTCTCTCTATTAATATAGGACTTTCTATTTGAATTCTGGCACCAATAACGGAAGTAAGGAAATACCTTTAAGAGCAATATAGAAAATTCTTAACTCTAGGAAGGTTAAAAGACTTTTCCCAGAAATTTAAAATCATTAACTGGGATGAAGTTTGTTTGTATATTTAAGTGTAATTTTTCATTAGACAACTTGACCTAGAAAAAAAATGCCATTATTCCCCGCCAAAGGACGTGACTGACTGCATGTATTGCTATGGTCTGAGGTACTATTAATATCAGATTCGTTCCGTTTAGGCGTCTGGGCTCAAGCTCAGTGATGTGATGGATATATGCAGGCCTGGTCGATATTTTTGCTATTGAATTTTGGAATTCGTCCAAAACCAAAGTTATCACAGTCTTTGTAATAAATCTCATTTGCTGTAACTCATTCTTTTGCCTTTTTTTTGCTCATCATCTAATGACTTCATGTTTTTCTTCACTTTTAAAATTAGTTTTCTATACCTAGTTATTCAAAATCATTATTCTATTTTTCGTTCCTTTTCTTTATCTCTTTTACTCTAAGTGTGGGTTAGGTTATCGTGTTGTTTAACTGTTTTATTCAATTCACTGAAAATTCAAAAATATTGCCCCCCCCCCCAACAAAGAGCAAAACTCGTAAAGTTGGGTATTTAATAGTAGGACATATATAAAAAAAAATACATCTCGTCATAATATAATAGCGAAGAATATTTTTGGTTAACCAAAAAAGACAACAAGAAAATACATACCAAACAAATAAATCCTGGGCAGGAGTGGCTATACGCTTCAAAATCCTTAAAACGTACTATACAAAGACAACAAATACCAAATTTTTCACATTCAAGAATCCTTTTTAGCTTCAAGAATCCTTCTTATCCTTGAACAGAACAGTGAAACTACCTGGACAACCAGCTCAAAGCACGGAGGATAAGAAACCTTCATCAAAGCCCGTCGTTGATAGTAATTTGCCAAGCATAGAAGAACTACTCGAATCTTCGCCTCAACCGCTTAGAAATTTGGTAATTTCATTTTTGCTTTTCTTTGCGCACTTTTTTAAGTGAGGTTTCCTTAAAAAATGTTTATTACTTCTTAGGTGTAGCATAAAAATTGTAAGCCTAGAAAGGGTCACACACACACCGTTGACCATTGAATAGGATTACACTTATTGCCAATGCAAGTGATATATCCTAACGTAAATGGTAAAACTTAGTTTTCAGTAAAAAAAAAATGGATTTAGACAATTTGAACCTTTGATGGTAAAACGCAAATGAATTTTAATAATGATTGACTTAAATCGCGACTCTTAAATAAGGTAATTAACCGTAAGCTACAAATGGATTAATGGATTTCGTCCAAAAACGTAGTTTCAAAATTGATTCGTGTGAGAATTATAAGTTTCAAGTACTCCATGAATGTGTTACATTATTACTGTCAACTTGTGTCCTCCTTTGGAAGATCACGTAAATTGTCAGATACGTACTTCAGTTGTGCCCAGCCCTTCTAATCAGCTTGTTGCTTTTATTACAGTTATGCTAAAGTTTGATGAAATAGAATAGAACATATACTTGCTCCTATACAGCTGCTTAATTTGTATTTCTTATTCATCTTTGAATAGATGACGGTGGAGGAGCGTACGTAGCCGTGTTGGCCTCAGGTGGTTTGGTGCTGCGCTGAGGTGTTAATAGTAGTAGTAATAAAGAGAAACGTAGTCTTCTTTTTAAAATTGTTGCCGATGCGCTTTTTTAACTAGATACCAACGTTTTACTTCATAAGACGGAGCAAAGAAGCCATAGTTGTGAATTTATCCACAGCCATTAAGATTTTTAATAAATTGGGATGGAGTTGGAGTGTGTGCCACTGTAGCTGGCTCGGTGCTGGGAGGAGTTTGTCAGTAAGAGTGGTTGTAGTAATGTCGCTTGATGTATTTACAAGTCGGGTATTCAAATCTAATAAAAGTCAACTCTTTTTATGATCGCCTCATCGTAGTTTCTTGGTTTTAGCAAATATGACCCACTGCAATGTATGTTTTAGAAAGTTATATTTGCCGTTCAAGTTGCGAAGTGTCTCAAAATGGCTACTAAATGGCTAATTTTAAAAAAAGCCAATAAGATTAATTAAAGTTTGCTATTGGACATGCAATGGGGGGAGGGGGAGGGCACAGAACGGTGGAGACAAATGAAGTATCTCCAATTGTACTTGACAGTACCAATCTTCAAAACAATCACACTATTGAAAATAATATTGTAAAAAAATGAAGAAAAATGGAAATTCTATGCAAAATATTTTTTCAAGTTACCAATTGGGTTGTGTAGACTACCTTTTTCTACAGGAGTCTTTGTATCGAACTGGTAGTCGTAGATTATTAGAAAAGGGTTCAATCGAACGAAAACTGAAAGTTCTAGTGACGCTTTTAGGTTACAAAAGAGATTACATCACAGTTAAAGTGGGGATTTCTTCTATTTTGCTATTCACGTGGGTCGAATCACTATTGGCGAAAATTTTGAGATGACCATTCGGTTTATAACTACAAAATGGGTATATGTAGTCTATACAAAGTAAATGGTTGTTATAGACAATTACTTTTACACGTCATTGCACTGAATTCTCTCATTCACACCGCTATGCTAGTCCATGCAGAAAAACGTGGAGTAAGTCCTTCATATATCAGAGCCCTTGGAGACATGTATTCTCGTCTTAAAGTTTGCCTCGTACTTCATCCATTGTCTAAAGCTGACGGCTCACGTCTACGCTCCCTGATATTTTTGTCTATGTCGATAAAGGTACTCGTCACGGTGCTGTTTCTTCCTCTCCACTCTTCAGTAATGGATTTCTTGATAATCAAATAATCTACCAAGCGTAAAACTACCACAAGTCAGCATCAATAAATCAATGAAACCCAAAACGAACAGAAATCATAGGCAGCGCCATAGCGCTGCCTAAGTAAAGAATGATGGTGACAAAATGTATTTTTTTTTTTTTAGTTTAGATAGGTACTTCGTATCGAAGGAGTTGTCGTAGGAACTTCAAAAAGGACTCATTCGATTGGAAATTCAAAGGACTAGTGCCCTTTGAATAGTCAAACGTGATTGGAGGAAAACTAACCCCCCTCCCTTGCCCACCATTTCCCCAAACACATTCAATCAAAGTTTTGAGAAAGCCATTGTGTTCAACATAGTTGAAAAATCCGGATGTTATGTCTTTGAGGATGACACTTCTCCCCCCTACAGCCTTCAAGGGCAAAGGTTATAATTTATGCCCTGTGGACATATAAGGTTTTTATAGAAAGTCTTGTCGTAGAAAGTTGAAAAGGCCTCATTTGGTTTGAAATTGAGAGGGCTAGTGTCATTATTGATAGTCGAAAGTTAGTGGACGGCGAGTTGAAAGATCTTGAAATTATATCTTTGAGGATGACATCCCCCCCACACCCCTCAGGACAAGGGTTGTAAATTATGCCCTTTAGGCATGTAAGGTTTTTATAGAAAGCTTTGTCGTAGAAACTTCAAAAAGGGTTCATTCGATTGGAAATTGAAAAGGTTAGTGCCCTTTTCAACTGTCGAAAGTTATTTGAGAGCAACTAAACCCTCTCCCACGCCGACCATTTCTCAAAACACATCCAATAAAAATTTTGAGATAGCCATTGTGTTAAACGTAGTTGAAAGGTCTGTAAATTATGTCTTTGAGGATGACACCCCCCCCCCTCAGCCCTCAAGGGCAAAGGCTGTAATTTATGCCCTGGGGGCATATAAGGTTTCTATATTGTCGTAGAAACTTTTCAAAAAGGCTAATTTGATTGGAAATTGAGTAGACTAGTGCCCTATTAATAGTCGAAGATAATCAGAGGGCGAATGTCCCTCCACGCCTATCACTTCCCCAAACACTTCCGACTAACATTTTGTTATAGCTGTTTTGTTTAACGTAGTTTAAAGGTCTGGAAATTATGTCTTTGAGGATTACATTCTCCCCTCACAACCCTCAGGACAAGCCCTCAGGATTCGGTTAAAAATAGTTCGAAAAACATATAATAATGTCTCTTGGGGTAAAACAATCCCCTAGTGCCCTGGGGATAGGGTTGTAAGTTATGCCTTTGGGGCATATAAGGTTTTATAAAAAGTGTTGTCGTAGAAACTTCAAAAAGGCTAAAAAAAAAGGGATTGGAAATTGAAAAGGCTAGTGCCATTTTCAATAGTCGAAAGTGATTGGAGAGCAACTAATCGCCCTTCCACGCCCACTACTTCCCCAAACACTTCCAGTCAGAATTTTAAAAAAGCCATTTTGTTCAAAGTATTTGAAAGGTTCGGAAATTATCTCTTTGAGGATAAAAAATCCACCCAGCCCTCAGGGTAAGGTTTGTACGTTATGACCTGGGGGATAAATAAGGTTCTACAGAAAGCATGGTCATATAAACTTCGGAGGAGGCTCATTGGATTGGTAATCAGAAGTTCTAGTGCTCTTTTTAAGAGTCAAAATAGTCAGAGGGCAGCTACCCCCCCATACACACACACGTCGTATTGTCCCGAAATGCATCTAATAGAAATTTTGAGACATTTTATTCAACAAAGTCTGAATATCATGTAACAAGGCTTTTTGAGTTGAAACGAACACCAGAGCCTAGGTTCAAGGGTTGTAACTTATGCACAGAGGTTTTTTAAGGTTTTATGGAAGGGATAATTGTATAAACATGGAGGGTCATTTCGTAAAAAATTGCAATTTCTAGTTCCCTTTTAAGAGTCAAAAGTAATGTAAAGCAGCTAGCCTCCCCCCCCCTCCGACAGGGCGCAAACCCCCAGTACCCTTGGGATAGGGTTGTAAGTCATGCCCTTGGGACATATAAGGTTTTTCTGGAATGGGTGGTCGCATTAGCTTCAGATCGGGCTTACTTGATTTGAAATTGAAAGTTATAGTACCCCACGCTCATCAATTCCCGAAATATATCCAATCAAAATTTGGAGATATAAATTTTTTTCATTGTAGTTGCAGGTTCCGGAAATTATGTCTTTCAGGAAGACACCCCCGCCCCTACAGCTCTCAGAGCAGGGTTGTAAGTTATGCCCGGGGGCATATAAGGTTTTTTATAGAAATGATAGTTGTATATACTTTGGAGGTGGCTCATTGGATTGATAATCTGAATTTCTAGTGCCCTTTTTAAGAGTTAAGATGATGAGAAGGCAGTTACCCCCCCCCCCTACCGCAATAAACGTTATGATTTCCCGAAATATATCGAATAAAAAATTTTGAGACTGTCATTTTGTTCAAAATAGTCCTAAGATCATATAACAAAACCTTTGGGGTTAATACAAAACAACCAGAGTCTAGGGACGAGGTTTGTAAGTTATGCCACGGGGCACTTTAGGTTTTTTCTAGAATGGATGGTTGTTTAACTTTAGAAGAGGGTCATTTGGTTGGAAATTTCAAATTTTAGTTTCTCTTTAAGCATCAAAAGTGGTGGAGGGCATTTAGACCCCCCCTCCTTTCCGATAACCCTTCTATTCACCAAACGCATATGATTGAAATTATGAGATAGCGATTTGGTTAAAAATATTTCAAAGAACATATAATAATGTCTCTAGGGGTGAAACAAACCCCCAATACCCTGGGGGTATGGTTGTAAGCTATGCCATTTGGGCATATAAGGTTTTATTGAAATGGATGGTCGTATAAACTTTACACGGGGCTCATTCATTTGAGTCAAAGTGATTTGAGAGCCACCATCCCCCCCCCCCCTCTCCATGCTCATCATGTCCCTTAACATCTCCAATGAAAACTTTGTTCATCATAGTTGAAGGTTTCAGAAATTATATTTGTGAGGAGGAAAACCTCCCCTACATCTCTCAGGGAAACGGTTGAAAGTTATGCCCTGAGAACATATAAGGTTCTTATAGATAGGGTGGTAGTATATGCTTTAAACAGGACTCATGGGATTGGTAATCGGAAGTTCTAGTTCCCTTTTTAAGAGTCAAAGTGACTTGAGAAACCCCCCCCCCCCCCACGCTCATCATTTCCCATGACAAACATCCAAACAAAGTTTTGAGACATCAATTTTTTCAGCATTGTTGAAAAGTTCAGTAATTATGCGTAGCAATAGTTAGTAATAGTAGTAGCAGTATGCAAATTGCACCTTTTTTTTCAATATCTCCTTCAACACGCGATGAAATTGTTAACTTAATACCATCAACCGGTCCTGAAGCATTGCTGATACGGCCTCTTGCCAACCTATATGGGTATAGTTTGTTTCGATTTATTTCAATACAGTTACATTATTGCCCAAAATTTTCGCCTTAATACCATTAGGTTTATTAGTAGTATCAGTAGTAGCAGTAGCAGTAATAAGAATAGTAGCAGTAGTAGTAGTTGTAGGAGTGGAAGCAGTAGTATTATGATGCAAATATTGTGTTTTGGTTAGTTCAGCATCCCCCACAACAAGCGTTGTAAGTTTTCATTTCACACTTGAAACTGGTCAACGAAATGGTATCAAGTTTTCTATTTCAGGTCAACTAAAGGAGGTATAAAACTAAATTGAATGCTACTATTTGTGTCCAGATTTTTAAAAGGGTGTATGCTGTTAAAAATTGTTGAAAAATTTTTTCTATCATACAAATAGCAGGCCAAACTAAAAATTCTCAAAGAAAAACCGAAAATATTTAAACTATTATTATCTTTTTCCTTGAAAAGATTATGTCAATATAAAATTGAACAGAAATTAATTAAAACAAAATTTTTCACAAAATAATTTTTTCAAAGAAAAGTAAAGAACTCAATTAAACCAAAAATGAGCAAAAATAAAAACAAATAATCTACCAAGCATAAAACTACCCCACGTCAGCGTCGATAAATAAGTGAAACCCAAACAAACAGGAATTACAATAACTTACCAAGTCAAACTCAAAACAAGCAGAAATTAACATGAGTAGGGCTCAAAACCCCTATGCCTTCCAAAGGCCAGAACATAATTTGCACTTTACTGAAAAAAACCTTTTAAATGTTTTCACACACGAAACTGTTAAGCGAAATGGTATCAAGTTTTCTATTTCAGTTGAACTAAAGGAGGTATAAAACTAAATTAAAAGCTACTATTTGTGTCCCAATTTTAAAAGGGCTCGGGAAATTTTTTTTTAATGTTTTCAATTTTAAAATTTTGAGAAATCAAAAATTAATTAAGATTTTAGGGAATAAATATCAGTATATGTATATCGAACTGATAATGCACATTCATTTGAATTCTTCAGTAAAGTGCAAATTATATTCTGGCTTTTAGAAAGCATAGGAGTTTTGAAGCAGCAGTAGTAGCATAAAGAAAAGTAGCAGTGGTATTAGTGTTAGTAGTGACAAGCATGTATTACCTTTTTGTCAGTTGACCTTCCCCTTTAAGTATTCTCCGAAAGATTCGACTTAACACACAAATCAATTCTTGAAATACGGCCTTTTGGCAATCTACACGCGCATAGTGTTTTGATTTAGTCAAATTCCCCCTCAATATTCTGTCAAATTTTCACCTTCATACGTGTAGCCTTAATTGTACTAGTATCATAGCAGTAGTGGTAGCAGTAGGAACAGTAGTAACAGTAATAGTGTATAATTATTAATAGTAATAGTAGTAGTAGCAGTATTAATAGCAGTAACAACAGGCGAATTTTGCCTTTTGGTCAACTGTGCATTCCACTCATGATGCCCCTGGTTTCCTCTTGGTATGATAAGTCGTTTCAAATATATTGCTGATACGCCGTATCAGCAATCTCTATACACGTAGTATGTTTTGATTTAGTTCCAATTTCCCCTCAACGTTTCCTTAGATATTTTTTTTCAATATTCTTTGCCTTAGTAGTACTCGCTACAGAAGTATTAGTTTAGTGATGGTAGGGGTAGTAGTAATAGTGCTTGTGGTAGCAGTTGAAGTTGCAGTAGTTGTAGTAGTGGCAGTAGCGTGCAAATATTGCCTTTTTAGTCAATTCATTGTCTCCCTTATCATTTCCTGAGAATTCCAAATTAATTAAACTCAGTCATTCCTTAGGGGTACCCTTTTAAGAGCCCATATACACATAACATGTTATGATGTGGCTCAAAACCTCCCTTAACATTCCCTGAAGGACTCATCTTAATGCCCTTCGTATTTTCCGAAAGTAGAAGTCAAACATGCATACCTCTTCTTCAGTAACATATACTACATATAGACAATGAACAAATTACATAACTTGTAGCCTTTGCCTTGAGGCCTCAGAGGGGGGGGGGGGACACCACTAAACACATAATTGCTGAGCTTTTCAACTATGCTGAAAAAATTTGATGTCTCAAAACTTTGTTTGGATGTTTGTTATGGAAAATGATGGGCGTGGGGGGTTTATTTCTCTCAAATCATTTTGACTCTTATAAAGGGCACTATAACTTCCAATTTAAAATCAAATGAGATTCATTTCAACTTAATACGACCAACCATTCCATAAGAACTTTATATGCTCCCAGGGTATAACTTAAAGCCCTTGCCCCAGGGCCCTGGGGGGTTTTCCAACCTTGGGGGCTTTTTTTTTTTTTTTTTTTTTTTTTTTTTTTTTTTTTTTTTTTTTTTTTTTTTTTTTTTTTTTTTACTATAATAAACAAAATTGCCATCGCACAATTTCAATAAGATACATTTGGTGAAAGGGGTAGTGGGGGGGGCTAGTTGACCTCCATCACTATGGACTCTTAAAAGGAAACTAGAACTTCCAATTTCAACCAAATGAGCCACTTCTAAAGTTTATACAAACATCCTTTCCATAAGAACCTTAAATGCCCCAGGGGCATAACTTACAAACCTCGCCCCTAGGCTCTAGTGGCTTGTATCAACCTCAAAAGCCTTGTTATATGATCTTTGGACTGTTTTGAATGGAAGGCCTGTCTCAAAATATCTGTTGGATGCATTTTGGGAAAACACGGCGTGATTGTGTGTGTGTGTGGCGGAGGGAGGGGGTGGATAGCTGCACTCTGATCACTTTGACTCTTAAAAAGGGCACCAGAATGTGTCCCCTCTAAAGTATATATAACCACTCTTTCTAAAAGAACATTATATGCCCCCCGGGGCGTAACTTACAACCCTTGTCCTGAGAGGTGTAGGAGGAAGTTGGGTTGGTCTTCCTCAAAGAACATAATTTCCGGACCCTTCAACTACGGTGCACAAAATTGTTATCTCCAAATTTTGATTGGAGGTGTTAAGGGAATGTTGAGCGTAGAGGGGAGGGGGGCTGGTTGCTCTCAAATCACTTCGACTCTTAAAAAGGACATTTTAACTCCCAATTTCAAGTCAAATGAGCCCCATCTAAAGTTTATATGGCCACCCATTCCATAAAAGCCTTATATGCCCCCAGGGCATGACTTAAAACCTTATCCCCAGGACACGGGGGGTTGTATCAACCCTAGAGGCATCGTTATGTGTACTTTGGACTATTTTGAGCAAAATCGCTATCTCACAATTTTAATCAGATTCGTTTGGTGAAGATGGTTTGTTGGGGGTGGGGGCTTACAACCCTCCATCACTTTTGACTTTTAAAAGGGAACTAGAACTCCAATTTCGAACCAAATGAGTCTCCTGTAAAGTTTATACACCCATCCCTTCCATAAAAACCTGACATGCCCCCAGGACATAACTTAAAACCCTTGCCACCGGGCTCTGGGGTTTTGTTTCTACCCAAAAGCCCTGTTGTATGATATTTAGACTATTTTGAATAAAATAAATATCTCGAAATTTCTGTTAGATGCATATCTAAACAATATGACGTGTGTGTATGTGTTTGTTTGTGCGGGGGGGGGGTAGCTGGCCTCTGATCACTTTGACTCTTAAAAAGGGCACTAGAACTTCTGATTATCAATCCAATGACCCCCCTTCGATGTTTTATGACCACGCTTTCTATAAAAAAAACCTTATATGCCCCCAGGGCATAACTTGCAACCCTTTCCTTGAGGGCTGGGGGGGGAATTTGTCATCCTCAAAGACATAATTTCCGGAACTTTTAACTACGTTGAACAAAATGGCTATCTCAAAATTTTCATTGGGAGTGTTTAGGAAATGATGGGGGGGGGGACATTTGCATTCCGATCACTTTCGACTGATAACAAAGACACTAGTCTTCTCAATTTCCAATTGAATGAGCCCTTTCTAAAGTTATTACAACAACGCTTTCTCTTAAAACCTTATATGCCCCAAGGGCCTAACTTACAACCCTTGTTCTAAGTGCTGTGGGGGGGGCTGTCATCTTTCCCTTTTGGAAGTTTCTACGACAATGCCTTCTATAAAAAACCTTATATGCCCCAAGGGCTTAACTTACAACCTTCGCCCTGAGGACTGTGAGAGGGGGTGTCATCCTCAAAGACATAATTTCCGAACCTTTTAACTACGTTGAACAAAATGACTATCTCAAAATTTTGAGTGGATGTGTTTGGGGAAAGGGTGGTCGTGGGAGGGAGGGGGGTTCTTTGCCCTCCAATCACTTTCGACTATTAAAAAGAGCACCAGCTCTTTAAAAAAAATAACACATTGTGCCAACATCATTCTTTACTTATTGCGCTTCCTATGATTATATGGAGAATTCTATGTTTTTTTGTGATCCATTTGTTAATAAAAAAAATAAGGCTATGAAAATAAGAAAATTGGCATTTTCTTTTCTTTCTTTTTTTTTACAGAGAGATGTGAAAACCCATTAGGGTGCTATCCTTTTGAAAATTACTTTTTTACATTCAACATGTCTTTGAACTAAGCTCTTATCTGCAAAAAAACTTGTAAGGATTTTCTTGATGCTTGTTTGATTTATTTATTTTTCTTCTTAGGGTAATCGTGTTGAACCGTTTGTCATAGGCTATCGGGAGGGGGCTTGTTCAAACTTGAGTTCAAGGGTCTAGTGTTTTTTCCAGTAACGATAGAGATCATTCCACAACAAAGAAGTAATTCCTGGGATTTTGTCCTCGAATAGGACCAAGATGTTATCGAGCAATAATTCTGTGACTATCAGTCATCTTTCAATTGTTGGTTAGAACACCTATTAGGAGGCTATTTAATCTTTGTCTGTTCCTGGTGGTTCAGGGGGAGTATGTAAGTCTTCAGAAGGTGCAATTTTAAGAACAATTTTTTGACTTTTCTTGTGAAGTGATGAGGATGAATTTGGAGCCAATTTGAAACAAGGTCTGATTATTTGGAGGAATATATTTTGTAGTAATCGGGTGCTTAGGGGTTGACAGCTCCCTGCTTTATTTGGAAATAGCAGCTTTTGACAGGAACACTAATTTGAATATCAAAATGTTCTGATACAAAATTAAACTAAATGTGAAATTTGGCTTTTGATTGAGATGTCAACCTCCCTCTTGTTTAGGTAAATTTTGTTTCAGTTTGAAAAGCAGAGACATCTAGAGGAGCATTTTTTCTCAAAGTAAAATTATACATAAGTGGGAGTTTATTGTAAAGAGTGGGGGCAATTCACTCTAAAAGAACCACTAATAATAGCCTGAATCAAACAATAGAAATAAAGATGACGGAGAATAAATACTAGCATGCAGTGAAAAAAAAAAAAACTCTAAAAGTTAGGAAGATTCCTTAAAAAAAAAATTAAAAAGAATAGGAGATAGAGAGATATCAGTTGGGAAAGAAATCCAAGAAGGAGAAACAATAGGAAAAGAGAAAACAGGGAAAATAAACAGAGGAGACAGAGAAGTTACTAAACTGGAAAGACTTGACGAAAAACTGCCTTTGCAGAATGTACTAGAGAAACATCCGGAGGTATGGAGTTCCATAATAGAATGGATTGATAAACAGGAGACCTCTGGGCTGCTGTAGATGATTGTTTGGGTAAAATAATTCTGCGAGAAGAACCACGTAAAGAAGAAGAGCACCTACCTGAGTCTGTCCGTGATTAAACTACTGCAGAGGCGGTGGAAGTGTACGTAAAAAAGGAGAATGCACTAAATAAAGATTACTTTTGCCCACAATACGATCCAGCGGAGCTATTCCAGTATCATTATAAAGATCAGAGGAAGAGTAAAGCCGAGAGAGAAGAAAAGTAGCCTTCACTGCTCTATTTTGGGCTCTTTGAAGGGAGCAGAGAAGAGAATTTTTAGTTTTGCCCCAGACAGAGCAGCAATAAGAAAGGTAAGGTAAAATAAAGGCATAAAAAAAAGAATGGCACCTGAGGGAAGAAATGAGCTAACCCGGTGCAACATTGAAGACTGGAGGGATGAGGGAACGGGTGTAGGTTAATGAGGTTCAAAAGAAATAGAACAGTCAAATTACACCACCAAGAAATTTTACCATAGTAGCTTGTGGTATAATATTATTCCCATAAGTCAGGGTGAACGGCTCCTGTACGTCTCTCATACGATAAGGGGTCCTGAAATTGACAATGGCACTCTTCCGGCGGTTGAGGGCCGTACCATTTGACCAGCACCAATCCTTTACTTTATCAAGAAGACCTTGAGCTACGGAAGTGACAGATGGCCGGTCCACTACAGCAATACAAAAGTTACTTTCATCAGCAAAATGAACAGGATGAACATGGGGATGAAGATCATCAACAAGATCATTAATGTAAATTAAAAACCAAAACTGGACCAAGCACAGAGTCTTATGGGACACCCTTCAATATAGGCGAAGTAGGGGAAGAAGTGCCATTATCCGAAACATACTGAGACCTCCCTCACAGATAAGACCTTAACCATTCTAGTGGGACTCCATGCACTCCAAATAAATATAGTTGAGACAAAAGAACAGAATGGTCAACCATGTCAAAGGCCTTTGAAAAGTCAAAAAATAGACCAAAACACACAACCCCTTGTCCAGATTAAGACGCACGAACTTTGTTGCATCCGAAAGTGCATACAAGGTAGAGAAAGTCGATGAAAACTACACTGATGGTTAGTTGTAAGAGAATTTTCTGCAGTCGTATTAGTAATAAATACAAACGAAGAGAGTCTACGATACACTACTTTTTCAACAACCTTAAAGATGACTGGAAGAAGAGGAATAGGTCAATAGTTTGAAATTAGAGATGAATCACATGTTGTATGCAAAGGTACAACATTAGCAACTTTAAACAAATGAGAAAAGACACCAAAAGAAAGAGAGAGGTTAGTTGTGTGTGAAATAAGGTTAGAAACAAACCGACCATTTTTTTTTTTTAAGAACTTTATTACTTAAACCAAAACTGTCAACTGAACGGCTATTTTTAAACTGAGAAATAATAATAGAAATTTCAGTATCTCTGTATGGGGAAAGGAAAATTACTTTTCTGCTAAGGGAAAACTACTTACTCTACGCTGAGGTGGAATGGGAACTGAAGGAAGAGCGGTGAAATACGAATTGAAGGCGCTTTCTGAACAATTTTTATCCACAATAGATCCATCAGCTTTTCTGTAATAACATGGGGAGGGACTGTTTGAGTTTCTTGCAGTAAAGAGCTTCATCAACTACAGTCCAAACATACCGCAAGTTTCCCTTACACTCATCAATTCGACACAAAAAGGAGCTTTTTGGCTGCTCGTACTGAAGAAGTAAGTTCATTTTTATAATGTTTATACTTCAGAAGATCATCCCGTGTCTTACTTTTACATGCATCCTTGAACAGAAGCGCCTTTATATGTGTAGCATTGATCAGATCTCTAGACATCCATGGACATTTGGACGTAGAATTCCTTGGTCTCTTCCTAAGAGAAAAATGCTTATCCAACAGAGCTTCCATACGACACAAAAATAAACTTGTTGCACATTCAAAATCATTGGCTTCAAGAACAATAGACCAATCATTACTCTGAAGACTATGAATTAGATTAGAAATTTCTTTATCTGTAAAAGTTATAAAAGAAGACTCACCTTGCTCATCCTCAGCAATCTCAGTTTTAGGCACAAAAAGTGATAGATAAATAGGGAAGTGATCAGAAAGATCAGTGAAAACAAGACCAAAAGAAAACGTCAAATTTGGAGAATGAGAAATGAAAATATTATCTATTAAAGTAGCAGAATTTCTTATAGAGTCAGCGCGAGAAGAAAAAAAAATTGAAGCAAGTAGCCCAGAAGATGAAAGCACATAAAAGAGAGGGTCACATTCATCACTCGATCCAACATTTAACATATTACAATTTTAATCTCCCAAAACACAAATACGTTCTTTTAGAGGAAGTCCCCATACCAGAAAGCTGATCTAGCAAATCGCAGAATAGATGTGTTTGAAAAGGAGGGGGCTTATAAAACAAACAAACAGTATCACATGCAAACTGGCTTTTCAGATCAAAGACGATAGAACAAACTGTCCTGCTATTAGACACCACTAATGTAAACAGGGATTCTATGTCAGACCGTTTACTAAAATCAATATCAAATTTTATAAATAAATAAACAACCCCTGAGCACTTTGTTACCATTCTAGGGACATGAATAGCAATATAACCATGCATTTCGTAAGCTGTTAAATTTTTACTATCTGATAACCGTGTTACTGTTAAGCCTATACATCGAAAGGGGAAGAATTATCATACGACAAATATGATTTCTAACTATCCCACGCATATTCAAACAAAATACATTAAAGTTACTATTTAAAGAGGGTGAGGGCATAATTTCGTCACAATTATCAATAGTAGTGTGATAATTGCAGCCAGGTTTACCACACATAACAAATGCATACAATATCTTTACAGATGAACACAATATCCATACAGGCCGGCTGAAATAGCAGAGGGTGGATTGAAACTATAAAGGTGAAACATATAGGCAGCAAAGGAAAAAAAACCTGTAAGACAAAGAGCAATAACAAACTAGAAAGTTCAAGGAAAGAAATAATAACAAACAAGTACATGGTCAAAGGCAAAAACAAATAAAGAAAAAGGCAAAACAGTAAAGAAGCAACCGGAGGAAAATGTTATCAACGGTTTATGCAATCCACTCAAATGAATAATGTAAAACAACATAAATGCAAGCGTAGGGAAAACCATTAAATCATAAATAAAGTTACAAAACAGAGCTAAAAAGAAAAAAAATGGTTTATTTCAGTCCTGGGTCAAGCTTGGATGGGCTGTATTTGACTGATGGATAGCATCAACTTGAGATGCCTCTTTAACAGTAATCACATTACTATCAGAAAGCTTGGTGAGTATTTCTCATCCACTAGACCATGTAGACCTCTTCCCAAGGTTTGGTTTACCATGTTTAAGTAGCTGAATGAAGTAGGTTTTGTGATTGATTCAGAAATATAGACACCACTACCTTGCAAACTTGTCTATTCTCTAAGAATGAGCTGCTGCGTTCTAGGACTACAAAATTCCACAACAAGTGGGCGAGATTTCAAACCTCAGCCTTGTTTTCCAATCCTTGTAATAGAAACTATGTCATTCTCAGTCACAGGAATACCAGGAAATCTAGTGCTGCACAATCCAAGGAATATGCTTTATGCCAAGTTTTATCATTCTTTATTTATTTTATGTCCTTTCCCAAATAACGGGTCATTGAGCCCTTTGGGATATTGTTTTTGTTATTGTTATTTTATGGAAATAAATGGAACTTAAAGCTTCTGGATAAGGGTCTTCTTTGAAAGCAAATAGGATAAACGGATTTGAAATTTTTCATTTGGTCAAACTGACCACTCAGACGATGAATGTTGGATTGAATTGGTTTCAGAGATTTTTTGCAGCTCTCACAAACCTGAGTCAAGCAAATTAAGAGATGATTCAAGCTTGGACATCCTCGAGTCATATTGTTTAAGTGGTTGTTCAACAAGCACATCAAAATCCATCTTAAGACTATTGTATGCCTCTTGTTTAATGATTTCCATTTTGTCAGCATCAAAAGCAGCAGGTACATGACTAGAGGTAAATTTTTGAACAGAGTCCTCGACCAAACATCCAATCTCTGTAGACAGCGCTTCACTCACAATTTCTGCCGTAGTAGATTCAAGGGTTTGGTCAATAAGTGAATCTGCAATTAGCTTCTGCTTCTTCTTTAGGGTATTTATATGTGAAGTGAGCATAGCAATCTGCTCATTAATAGATTCAGCTCCACTGTACTGGATGGAGCAGTCTGATCTCTTCTCTCTTGTACTAGGAAGTCTATAGCTCTTTTTGAGTTATCACCCATGATGTAGGCTAAAGTGAACTCGAATTAAACTAGTTTAATCAAGTTACAAGCCAACAAGGCAGCAAAAGACAGGGGATCTTCTGGCTGGTACAAGCAATTATTAGTCAATTGCAAGCACAAGTCTTATTACAGCTAAGCAGAGATGTAGGCATCAAGCAGAAAAATAAAAAGACCGTACCGGGGGGGGTCCCCAATTGCACCGCTGGGGTTGGGGTGGCTAGGCTTGCCTGCCTTTTTCATTGGACTGGTAGGCAGGCTAAACCAGTTCTTCAGACAAAGTCAGCTTAATAAGTAGGTTAATGATGCCAGATATTTCACTTAAATAAAAAAATATAAATTCAAGTGTGCGTCTTAAATTTTGCATTTCGTGGGAAATTCAGTTTAGAAGTTTTAGTGTAATTTCAGAAGGGTTCCCATTTGAGAGGCTATGCTGGTGCGTGATTGCACATACATCCCTAATCAAATATGCAGCTCAAACAAAATGAAACGGTATTATAAACCGTTTGTGAATAAAACTAATAATTGTTGACATATTCGGGACATCCCTGAATATGATTTAAAAAACAACAGTTTTAACACGAGTAGGGCCAGAATGCTGTCCAGTAAGAATTTTGAATTAGCCATTCAGGTTAGAAGTTTTATTGTAATTTCAGAAGGGGTCCCCTATTTGAGAGGCCATGCTGGTGCGTTGTTGCACATCCTCCCCTAAAAAATAGTCAGCTCAAACGAAATAAAACGGCATTATAAACCGTTTTTGATTAAAGCTAATAATTATAAACTGTTTGCATTGTTAGGCACCAGCTGGAGATCTTTTCGTGTCTTATGTTTTTTTTTTTTTTTCATAGGGAAGAGAGTACATAAAGGCTGAAAGAGTGCATTTTTTTTTTTTTTTTTTCATATTTTCAAGATAACTCTGGGCGTTGCTTTGGCTAAATGTAAGGATTTTTTTTTAATCCTTATCTTCCTTTACTCGGAGGAATATATTTAGACTTAGTGTGTAGTATGGTAATGTGGGAGTAGAAGGTACCCTCTTATTAGGGAAATGATTGTTTTTAACGAGAAAGGTTAGTTTCCAAATATCAGGTCCTTGTGATAAAACGTTGGAATCCAGTGCAAGGAGCTGATCCCATCCTAAATAGGAAAGCTTTTTGAAAAGTAAATACATGTAACTGATTAATTAAACAAAAGAATTTGCAGATTCAGTTGATTTTATTAAATGATCTGATAACGCCATCTTCATTTTTTTTTTCAGATGCAGCAAACAAATAAAAAGAAAAAGAGACATACTAACGTGTCTTTTGATACGAACCCTGTAGCCTCTACTAGTGAAATGCCACCACCTGCAGAATCAAGAGGAGCAAAAAGAAAAAGTGGTGAAATAGCTATTGAAGATTTCAAAAAGGCAAAATCTCAACCTCAGAAAGAGGTGGAACCATTTGCATATGAAGCGTCGGATTACTCGATGTTTGATCAAAACACCAAACAAAAAAAGGGATATGCCAAGCCAAAAAGAGATAAGGTGAAATGAATTTTACTGTAATCAAAGCAGCTATTTTTTATTACTACTCTTTTATTATTCGTTTCTTCTCCTGAACTTCCTTCGACAGAAATCCGTTAAAGAATCAAGGCATCAAAGTCCACTTTCTTTGAAATTTCATATATTTCTATTCAAATGTTGACAATGTTTATCATCCAACTGGTGCTCTCGTTCTACCCTATACCCCATTGTGCACATGCTGTTGATGCTGGTGAGTCACAGCCATCTAAATAGTCTAAAAAATTACATAAAAACGACCTTTGAGTGAATACAAATATAGTAATTGGCCATCAATCAAGTTTAAATTTATACCGAGGTACCTGAGACAACTCAACGTTCTAAAGTACTACAGTTATGATAGTTCTTTTTCTCTTTTTTTTGAAAAACCCTTTCTCCCCCATAACCAGAACTGAGTTTCGCTTTGCTTTCTATGCTTAATTGCCGGTAAATTCTTTTGTCCACTTTTACTTTTCCTCAAAAAAGTAGCGACGTACTTTAGTTTCTAGGTTTTTACAGAATATTATGGTTATACGAATCGATTATGATACTTTACTCAATTCCCTCAGTAAGTATCGCTGATTCTGTCTCTTTCCACTTTTTTGCTATGGTACTTTCCCCTGAATTATATTTAAGCCTTTGAGTCCTCCTTATTAGAAATTCCGTATCCCGTTAAAAACCTTCTGTTTCTGTCTCTCTGTTCCCTCTGTCCCCTTCTCTTTCTCTTCCTCTCTTAATTATTTCTCTATTTTCTTTTTGTTACATTTTTTTTCTCTGTCCATCCATTGATGTGCAAGTGACATTAAAAAACTTTGGTATTCAATGTTTTATAGTATAATATTTTTTTATTTTCTTGTTTCCTTTTCCCTAATACTTGTTTTTATAGCTGAAAATAGGAATATATCTTATGTTTATATACTAAATCAAATACCAAGTCAGAAGTGCTTATTTTTTACTCGCCGCAATTCTTTTAATGTTATATTACGGTCTTGAACCTATAGCTACTGGTTGTTTGAAGGAGTGGTAGACATGGTCTCGGCATGAAACGTTTCATGCCAGAGCTGTTAGTGTGAAAACTGACTGCAAGATCTACCAAAGAATAACAAACCTTAAAATAAAAAATTTTAAATCTCTAAATACGTCCAATGATACTAAAAATAATTCCTGTTATCCAAAGAAATTAGAATTTTAATGAATTTTTCAAGAATAGAACGAAGTGATGTGGCGTTAATGAGGTAAAAAGTCTTCCTTGAATAGTTAAAAATATGCCAGGATCCTGCCCTTTTGATTTTTCTATGTAGCTGAACAAGTTGGGGAAGATGCAAATAAGCAGAAATGTTAGAAGTTTTCTTTCCAATTAAGGAATTTTTGGGTGAGCAGATAATAGACTCTAAGTCCTTACTGTGTTTATGCCTCGTCTGTTCAGGGGGATGGACTGACCTGATAGAGTGGAGAAATTTTTTCCACGGTATTTGCCATTCTACTCGCAATCAGAGAAAATTAATGAAGGAATAGGCTTAAAACTGCCTTCAAAACTATATTTAGTCACAATTATCATAATTGTATTTTTATCCATGGTAACATTGTTTTAGATGTTTCTGATTTTGTTTTGCTACAAGTTTTGGCTACTATTTACCGTACTTTTTATTCCAGAGAAAGCAGAATCACATACAAAGGCATGGCACAAGTAGCGTGACATATACAGGGAAATAAGCTGTCCAAGATGTCTTGGATTTGGAATATACTTTAATTTTGTTAATTTTTTTGTGAATTTGAGACATGTTCTCGTATCAATTTTGTTTAATTTTATATTCTAAATCATAGGCACTTAATTTTTTCTCTTTATTTTGTCGCAATTCTTTGAATGTTATATTACGGTTTGAACTCCCTTTAAAATAGTTTTCATTGTCGGAATAAATAGGCAACCCTACAAGTGTTACATAAATATGACCTATTCGTAGGGTTACCTACAATCCAACCGAAAACGGCTAAAGGCTTACAGCCGTAGCCTAAAACTGTCGGGAAAACCTCGGAATTATTTTGATACCCGGGTCAGAGCAGAGGTGGATGTAGCTTGAGTATAACGGAACTGAAATCATACCTGATGGCGAGGGAACTACAATACAGTAGCTGTTTGATATCCCCCTACCAAGGATCACCAAACCTTGGACAATGAACTGAAATATCCCTTGTCACACCAACCGTAGCCCTCTAATATTTACCACCCCTGCCAGAAAATTGGGTAAAAAGTACAAACTGAATATAAAAGAAACTCACAGTTATATGTAGCTAAAGATCGTGTATAAAACTGACAAAAAAATCAGCTCTTTTTGCTTAAGTGTTGAAGACGCTGAACACGTGACCATAAGCAGCGTTCTCATTGGAGTAAAACTAATGAACTACAAAAAAAAAAACAAGAAAAGAGTGAGTCTTAACTTCTTAGCTAAACTACCTGTGAATGGATTTCCCATAGCTTCACAATTAAGAATAGTCTGTCACGTTATCATGCAAAATTTATGACAGGAAAAAGGACATTTGCCTACCCAATAATTGGGTTTACTACAATGACCACCTTACATGTGCATCAAAAAATATAATTACATAAACCCTGTTTTTCATCTACCTCTAGAGCTCCCCCCTTCTTTTCCAGAATTGTCCAAATCCCAATTAGGAACACCAGCTCTGTATCGGGAAGAATCTCACATTTAAGAGAGGGGGGGGGCTCTCCTCTGAAATCCTGTATGCAGCTAGATTATTCCTATAATTGTGTTGCGCGAGCAACACTTTGGTTTTGTCGTTTTTTTTCTAGCCCCCCCCTCCCCGATTTCAGCTTATTCCTAGAAAGTGGTAAGGGTCTAAACCTCAGCGGTTTTTACGGAAAGTGTGGACCTTAGGCCAGATTGATGAATATGACTTTGCATTTTGGAAAGCTTCGTAAAACCCTTGCCTGGAGCCAAAAATCTATTGTTTCTACCAATATCTGTTCGTGATTTCAGCTGAATTTATCATTCGGTTTTTCGCACTTGGGATTGAGGTAGAGGAATGGTATTAGATGTGCCTCTTAAATTTTAAAAGTTCTTTCATCAAACAGTTCGTGGTAACGAACTGTAGTAAGGAGCGACCCGGCTCAATAGTAACCAAAACTCTAAAAAATGGAATTTTGATACCAATAGCTACATCAAAAGAATCGCATTTTAATGCTGGTTTTAAATATATAAGTTTCATCAAGTTTAGTCTTACCCATCAAAAGTTACGAGCCTGAGAAAATTTGCGTTAGTTTCGAAAATAGGGGGAAACGCCCCCTAAAAGTCATAGAATCTTAACGAAAATCACACCATCAGATTCAGCGTATCAGAGAACCCTACTGTAGAAGTTTCGAGCTCCTATCTACAAAAATGTGGAATTTTGCATTTTTTGCCAGAAGGCAGATCACGGATGCGTGTTTTTTTTTTTTTTTTTTTTTTTTTTTTTTTTTTTTTTTTTTTTTCAGGGGTGATCGTATCGACCCAATTGTCCTAGAATGTTGCAAGAGGGCTCATTCTAACGGAAATGAAAAGTTCTAGTGCCCTTTTTAAGTGACCAAAAAAATTGGAGGGCACCTAGGCCCCCTCCCACGCTAATGATTTTCCCAAAGTCAACGGATCAAAATTCTGAGATAGCCATTTTATTCAGCGTAGTCGAAAAACCTTATAACTATGTCTTTGGGGACGACTTACTCCCCCACAGTCCCCGTGGGAGGGGCAACAAGTTACAAACTTTGACCTATGCTTACATATAGTAATGGTTATTGGGAAGTATACAGGCGTTTTCAGGAGGATTTTTTTGGTTTGGGGGAGGGGTTGAGAAGAGGGGGATATGCTGGGGGAACTTTCCTTCGAGAATTTGTAATGGGAGAAGAAAATTTCCATGAAGGGAGAGCAGGATTTACTAGCATTATTTAAAAAAAAAAACAATTAAAAAATAAAAGTGAAAAAGCTTTTTCAGCTGGAAGTAAGGAACAGCAACAAAACTTAAAACAAACAGAAATTATTACCCATATGAAGGGCTCACCTCCTTCTAATACCTCGCTCTTTACGCTAAAGTATTTTCGGTAATTTCAACTACTTATTCTACGGCTTTTGTGATTCAGGGGGTCATTCTTAATGAATTGGGATAAAATTTAAGCTTTAGTGTAAAGAGCGAGGTACCGACGATGGGGCGAATCCCCTCATATATGTAATAAAAACATGAGAATACAAAAGTTCTTTACGTAAGCTAATTTATAAGTTACGTAAATCTTTTACCAATAAAAAGATTCGTAAAAAACTAAAAGTTCTAGTTGCCTTTTTAATCAACCAAAAAATCGGGGGGCAACTAGGCTTCGTCCCCCGCTCTTTTTTTCTCAAAATTATGAGAAAGCCATTGAGCCAAAAAAAAAAAAAAATGCAAATTTCGTTTTGATTATTCCTCTGCGGAGAGCCAAAATCAAAACATGCATTGATTCAAGAACGTTCAGAAATTAAATAAAGAAAACAAGTTTTTTCAACTGAAAGTAAGGAGTGACATCTAAACTTAAAACACACAGAAATTACTTCGTATATGAAAGAGGCTGCTTCCTCATCAACGCCCCGCTCTTTACGCTAAAGTTTTTTACTGTTTTAGAAAGAAGAATTGAGAGAAAGAGTCAAACTTTAGCGTAAAGAGCGGGGCGTTGATGAGGAAGCAGCCTCTTTCATATACGAAGTAATTTCTGTGTGTTTTAAGTTATGATGTCACTCCTTACTTTCAGTTGAAAAAACTTGTTTTTTTTTTATTTAATGAAATAAAGGAAGACATCGGTCATTGTTGGTTAAGGATAATGACAATAGAAGGCACAAAAAAATTCAAATGACGATCTGTCCTGGATTTGGGTGGCACGCATCGATTCTTTTTATTTATTTATTCCCCCCCCCCCAAAAAAAAATACAGATATCAAATACATCAACAAACGAAATAAAACAACTGATTTTAATCAAACGGAATCAAACATCAACAAACGAAACAAAATAACTGATTTTAAAGGCGCTTTATAATATAATTGAATAAATACGTAAAAAAAACGAAATTAAACATCGAAACAATGATCAACAAACGAAACAAAACAACTGGTTTTATACGAGCTTAATAATGTAACTGAATAAATACTTAAAAAAAAAAGAAACACGACGACATAGAATCAAACATTATTTAAATTCTGGAAAATTTTGTTGCGCATGTTGTGGCGTATTGGGGATATTTTGATGAGGCAGCCGGAGGGAATTATGAACTTTGTCTTTGAAAGTAGAGTCTTTATGCCTTTGACCTTGCGCGCTAATTAGAAACTAATCACATAGGATTGGGACTTTTAGGGGAGAAAGATCATTCTTATAGCGGTATTCTTCTGTTTCGTTGTGATCTTGATCACTCCTTTTTTTTTTTACCGCCTTTATATCTTCGTTCAGTTAGTCCGTATTATGCGCTCGTCAGAACCAAAAAGGGGATGCATGCTCGAGAATAGGGCGTATGTACGTGATGTAAAGAGTTTCTGACTGAGATTGGGACAAACCCAACTATCGCAAACTACTAAGTAAGTATAATGTTTGACCAAAATGTCGTTTAGCTGGATTTTGAGCTACAAGAACAGAGAAAAACATATTTTCTTCCATTGACAACATGTAAAGTTTTCGTACCAAAGTTATCCTTCGGAAAAACAATATCTCTGGTGAACATTTTTCTATCTTTACAAGAATTTCTTGTTTTTGTAAAGATTGAACCATCGAATTTTCCACATTCCCTAATATAAAAATATTGGTAATCGATCATTGGAGAATCTGAAACACGGAATCGTTTTAAGAATGCGATCCGAACTTGACTCAACTGCTGCCAGAACAACTCGATTTTAGATAATTTCTTGTGAAACATTTGTTGACATATGTTGACAAATATATGAAATGACTTTCTTGGGTTAGCTTGCAATAAAAAAAAAAAAAAAAAAAAAAAAAAAAAAAAAAAAAAAAAAAAAAAAAAAAACCCAAAGCGACTGTTTTAAGGTGATGTTTTAATTGCCATCAATAGTGTCAATTCTCAATTCTGCTTGGAGGACATGTGCAAATGTTTGACACTTATTGACAAAATCACATTTTGAACCTGATGACACAAAAACAAAAACAAAAACAGATGTCCGCTATTATGGAAGTGACTACTTCCATAATATAATATTATGGAAGTTATCCTGGCAGGAGGAGGTGGGTACAGTCGTGATTCTTTCTTTATAACCACTGCTCTATAGGATCTATTAATATGTACTGTTTCCTTGCTGGGATCTATTTAAGCATTAAATCAGTGAGATCCAGCCCTTTCTGGAATTTTCGCATTCTTCTTTATTTGTATTTAATTGTTTTTGTAAATTTTGCTGTTTTAATGCGTAAGACACCATAATTGCAGAAAACAATCAACATTCTTGTAGAGGGGGGTGGGTTATTTTCACTGGCGTAATTTTGTCAAAATCCTGGGGGGGGGGGCAAAATCAGAGCCAATTTTCCGAAATCTAGTGAAAATGACAGTAAAAACTTAAAATGAGCTATATAGTAAATGCAACGTTAAATATGTACTAAAGAAAACTAACCAATCTCTATGGATGTTTGAATTATGCAGACTTATCTTAGTTTTGACAAGATTTTTGGAAAACTAAATTTCAGCTGGAGGGGGGCAAGCTGGAGTCTAGAGTGGTAAACTGAGGTCAGGAAGGGGCAATTGCTCCCCTCCCACTGCCCCATAGCAAAATTATGTCCCTGATTGCTTTATGTTATGCTTAAGTTTCTTTGTAGGTTTTGTGGTAATATCATGAGAAACCATTCTAGTCTAGGAAAACTTGAATAAAATTCAAACCATGAAGCCAGATAAATTTTGTATGTTTGGTGTAAAGTCTATATTTGTAGAAATTGGAAATGAACTTCTGTGGATTGTTATTGTTGAATCTCCTGAATAAATTATTCGCTTTGTTTATCATCTTAGTTTGGTTGCATATTCCTGTCCATTTATCTTCTTTTTCCCCTTTCCAGGTTTTGATAATTCCCTTGAATCTGAAGAAATACGCACTAATTTTTTAGTTCCTAGTCTAAAACAAATTTACGAAAGGCACTCTTGATTTTACCTATTTTACCTAAGAATTATGTGAGGGGAATGCATTTGAGGCGATTGTATTAGGTTTTCTTTGTCATTCAAAATGAAAGCTCAACAGAGTAACGGCTGTTTCATTTGTAAATTGCCTGTTTAACCTCGCATGAATTGATTCTCGATCAAAGATCTTCTAAAATTGGAACACGATAATTTCCTTTCGGAAAAGCGACGTTTACGAATCACTATTTTGGCATGTATTGAGATGGTTGGACAATCATATTTCAATGAAAATCAAATAAAATTAAAAAAACGTTTGGGCGGTACAGTTGTCAAATTATTCAAAATAAAAGGAAGTTAAAAAATATATTGTTAAGAAGATCTTGGAGCACTTGTGAAGGTTCAGATGGGAGCAGCCAAAAGGAAAATTGGCAAAGAATTTGTGGAAGTCTTAAGGGGACTTTAATAGCCTTAGGAGACTTAAGGTTTAATATGAATGTGAACCTTGCCCAAAATTAACAGTCAGATTATGAGATCCCAAGTTACGAAACTACCGCCTAAATTTTAATTACTGGTTGCAAGTTAAGACTATTAAAAAGAGATGTGGGCTAACTCAAGCACTACAGTTACTGTATCAATGAAAATTTTACTTTTTTTTTATAAGACTTGTTCAATCTCACTTAAAAATTGTAAACAATCCTCAGCTGATTCTGAGCTAAGACATTATTGAACTTGAGCAAACAGTTATAGGTGATTAACCACGACCCAGGATTTTTATTTTTTTTATTAATTCAGATTTTGCACTGACTCGAGCCAGTCAGAACCTACCTTGCTTTTGCACGGAGTTAGTACAAAGCTTGGACTCGGGCTAAGCGCCCTGCACAACCTCCAATCAATGTCTTTTAACCCTTTCTTTCTCGAATTTTATTGGAAAGGATGAAAATTATGCAACTGCTCTTCTTAGGGCTTCTGAAACAACGAGATGATACTCTATTTTTCTCAGGATTTCCGCTCCTCCTGTTGTGCCTGATTTTGAATGTACTTGTCTGAGGACAAAATGACTCTGTTTATGTATTCAAATACTAAGTCAACAAGTGAGAACCAAGATTACCTACTACATTCTTTTTTCATTTAAATACATTCTTATATCATTTCACGTTATTATTTAGGAGTAAAAAAGATAAATTACAAAGCAGTTTCTGCCTTCCACCAGGCATAACGGGACCTGGAATATTGTGCAGCTGAATCGGGTTTTCGTGACGCATGGGGCATTTTTGCACCTGTTTTGAATTTCAGTTTTTTTTTTCAGGCCAATAGGCAAAAGAGCCGTCTTCTACGGCAGAACATGGTCTTCGGAATTTTGCCATCTCCTTTTGGTACGGCCCAACAATAAAAGCCATTGATTTTCTCTTCCTTGTTGTTGGTCAAGGGGACCAAACGTGGCCTCCCTCGTCGCATGAGTGTCGCCTCTTTGCTCATAACCATAGACTCGGCCACCTCTAGACGGAAAGTCAGGGAATCCATAGAGTTCTTTGACTTTTGGGCCTTTTGAAATTGTGTGTATTCAAGCCAGTTATTCACTACCGCCAAGTCAATCAAGTGGAACACAAGATACTGTGTCCACTTCCTGGACCGAATTGAAGATTCGATAATACGAAACCATATTGTCGGCTTACCGCCTCCGTCCATAAACCAGTTATACACTGCAATAGCTTCCGGTTAATCCCAACTACTTCTGTTTGTCAGTAAGGATACTCTTCTTTTCTTGATAGACATCAAAGACCAAGATGACGCCGTTGCTTTTTCAGAGTATGAAGATCCTATACCACATCGGATTGGTGTGCCAAGTATATACTGTTTTATGTCTAAGGCTCCAGTGTAAGGAACCATTTTTTCATCACCCGAAATGTATTCAGAAGGTGTGATACCCTCAATTTTTGCAGGCTTGGTCAATGACAGGTTGCACCTTCCACAGCCGATCCAGAGTCTGAGGATCCTTGGCATTTTTGTAGAGTTCTGAAGTCATCAAAATTTGTTGAGATTCAAGGTGTCAGCTATAAGTGGCATGAGAATTTGGCTACTCCAGTAAGTGCGATATCAGGGATACTTGAAGGAACTCATAGTAATACGAATTCCAATGAATTTCCTTATTTTCGTAGCAGTAGTACTGATACGCGTTCCCGTTTCTTGGGCAGAGTATAAGTTAGTTTGTTCTGCCGCAAGTACATGAAAGCCCGAATCAAAATACTCCTTTTAAGTATTCCACAGGTTCTCCTCATCCAACTGGCTATGGATACTCGAAGGAACTCATAGCAATACGAATTCCAATGAATTTCCTTATTTTCGTAGCAGTAGTACCGATACGCGTTCCCGTTTCTTGGGCAGAGTATAAGTTAGTTTGTTCTGCCGCAAGTACATGAACCATCGAATCAAAATACATATTGAAGTATTCCACAAATTCTTCTGATCCAACTGGCTATGGATACTCGAAGGAACTCATAGCAATACGAATTCCAATGAATTTCCCTTTTTCGTAGCAGTAGTACCGATATTTGTTCCTGTTTCTTGGGCAGAGTACAAGTTAGTTTGTTCTGTCATAAGTTCATGAAAGCCCGAATCAAAATACACATTGTATTTTTCCACAAGTTCTTCTCATCCAACTGGCTATGGACTTACTCCACAATCTAGGACATCTATGATAAATATAGTGGTTTTCCAGATCAGTCGTTGCACCTTTGAATTTGATGTTGCCGTGCCAAAATCAGTATCTTCTTCGTCAACACTTTCTGAAACAGTTTCTGCATTATCACTCTGGTTTCGTACATTTGGCGGTGTTCATACAAACACAGAAAAAACACTAAAAAACAAACGAAGAAAACAGCAAAGCAAAAAGAAGAATCCGCCAAAAAACATGACCAAAAACTGCCAAAGTCAGATGAAAAGTGGAGCGCGAGTCACATTGTCTTCAGACAAGAATATCAAACTTCGAGAAAATCAGAGACCTCCGTTTATAGATTTTATTGCTGAAAATAAATGCCAGCAGATGACTCTGGGCGTAAAAAATAAATAATGAGTAAAAAATGAAAAAATGAGTCTGGACGTAAAAAATAAAAAATAAAAAAAAATGTTTACATAATTATTCTCACAGAACTGCAGCAGAACTGGGATAATCAGACCTGGTAAGTCCATTTCCTAGCACACACTTGGAGCTCAACTTAAAAAAAAATTGGAATTTGACTTAATTTTGATGAAAACTACCACTTATGTTTTGAGTACGGAACGCAAATCTACGAAGCCACGCCATCTATCGGGTTTTTGAAAAGGAAATTTTTCACCCGGAGAAAATCAGCTTAGCCCGAGTGAGACAAAAAATATGCAAGTATACCTTAATTAAATATTTAAGATATAGAGATGGTTAAGTTATGTATTTAATATAATGCGTTCAGGCCATTATATTAAAATAAGTTCTCTTTTTTATAATAAATTTGCTTTCCGTAACTCTGTTTAATTTCCATAATTTTGTCACTAAAATATTATTTTTTTAATCAAATTTAGGTATATTTCATTGGGATTAACCTAACTTCACTTCTTTGGTGCTGTAGCTATAACTCCTAAGTACCACATTGTATATTTGAGAATGTATATTTGATATATATATATATATATATATATATATATATATATATATATATATATATATATATATATATATATATATATATATATATATATATATATATATATATATATATATATATATATATATATATATATATATATATATATATATATATATATATATATATATATATATATATATTCTCAAATATACAATGGGGTACTTAGGAGTTATAGCGACCACAACAAAGAAATGAAGTTAGGTTAATCCCAATATATATATATATAATATATATATATATATATATATATATATATATATATATATATATATATATATATATATATATATATATATATATATATATATATATATATATATATATATATATATTATATATATATATATATATATATATATATATATATATATATATATATATATATATATATATATATATATATATATATATATATATATACCCTGTATTTAGAATTATACAGGGTATACATTCTGCAATTTTGTATAGGGTATACATTCTGCAATTTACTTGTTTAAAAAAATCACCATTCTCAATCACTTTCTAGCCAAGTTACAGACTACCAATTGTTGTTGCTTAACACACTTATAATCATTTTAATTTTTTCTACTTTTTTGTTTAATGTATTTTGGCTTGGGAAGGAGGGCGTGTCTCGGGAACAAAACACAGTTTTGATTATGATTATAATTAGCGCAACCTGTAGCGAAAAACTCTTATACGATATTCGAATCGCATGGCAGTTTCATCAGCTTCTTCTTGCTCCCTGCACAGGCGCCATTTCTTTTTCCTTTGAACAAACTTATTTGAACAGTTTACTTGCTCGTGTGCCTCGTTTTAGGATAGGTTCATTCATTTTGATACTGAACTATGGTTTCTGTTTGTCAGTGAAGTGATTTTTTTTCGAAGCTGATAAAGTAGGTAGTGTTCTAGAGAAAAGTGTCTTTGTGTTTATAGGTCTGTGTCCCATAAGTTTTTGTAATTTGCCCCTTGATCTCTGTGTTTTTTTTTCATACAATTTGCCAGTTATTATTTGAATTCAGGACCCCCCCCCAATTCTAATATTTAGACTTGTGATAGCTTGTGACTTGTGAAAAGGCTATATTGGGGAGGGGGAGGGGGAAGGACAAATAAAAAAAAAATAAGAAAAAAATTTTGAATAAAATAATTCTTTTAAATAAAGTATTATAAGGAAACTACATAATTACAGGTACTACACAAAACTACCAAACACAATTTTAATTATATAGAAACTATAAAAAAAAAACAATTTAAGTCTGGGTGCCTAGATTGGGTTTGAACTATGCACATTATTGTAGTTTACAATGATTGATAGATCTAGCGGTATGTCTCTTCTTTTTTTTGTGTGTTTTGATAATAAATTATCATTTAGCTCGGTATAAGTAGTTTAACACCACGAAAGAGCGGCAGGTGTCAAAGAGTGTCACAGAGCATAAAGAACAACTATAACAACACTAATTAAAGAGGACTGAATTTAGGTTGGACTAGTACGTAGGGACACTCTTTTCCCCTTGAACAAACTTATTCGACCACTTTACCTTTATTGTGAATCATTTTAGGGTAGCTTCGTTCGTTTCGACATCTTTATTCAGTAAAGCGATTCTGTTAAAGTAATTGTTGTTCTCTAGAAAACTATATATGTGTTTTTAACGTGTTTTTAGAGTTAAGATAGTTAAGTATAGTCCGAGAGGCTTGTTATATTTTTGATTGAGGGGCTAACAAAAAGATAGCAATATAATAAAAGACTGAAATAATTTATAATTAATATACATAATTAATATAAATAACTGAATCATTGATAAATTTATTGCGTTTTTTTGTATAACTCAGAGAACTTTGGTCCTTAAAAGACCCAATTACATAGGTACTTCTAACTTCCGTTCAGTTAACACACTTTTGTAGCCAAGAAGTTTGACTGAATGTCTCTTGAAAATGAGAGTAAGTTTGCCCCCTTTCAAATATAAATTGGTCACTTTTGTTTGTGACTAATTTTTTTGCTATTGAATAATCCTTTGGATCACCTAAAAATTCATGGAAGTATGGGTCTAGATTAGTTTACGGTTTTTGACATTTTTGGTTTCGATTTTTTTTTTCCATTCGAAGAAACCAAATAAAGTTGAATGTGCCACCCATAACAACTATTAATTTGGGAAGCAGTCTGAGACAGTCCTTTCTCAAATGAGCCGCATTTCCTCGTCAGGTGAACTTTATGCCGCATAGTTCACAGTTCTAGTGATAACTTTGGCTTTCCATATAAATTTTCATTGTCCATTTGGTGTTTTTTCCTTGGATCTGAGTAGTAGAATTTGAATCATAGAAACTCTTCAGAACCAAATAGAAAAAAAATCTTATGGAACTGTGGTATAAAAGCAAAGCTACTTCTGAAGTAATTGTAATTTTTCTATTTGAACGGAAAGAATTCATAAAAACAGCCAAAATATTTGCTATTTTGGGCATTTTTGATGCATGGCTAGGAGAGGACTAGAAGAGGAAACAGGGCTAGGCGAGGAAAAGTCACCAAGTAGCCCGCTGAAAAGAAAGGGCTAATTTAAATGACTTTCAATAGTCTTTCACCGGCCATGAAATAAATCAATTTTAGTGTACATCTTTTTACCTAAATACTCAAGCAAGCTTAGTTTTCAGTAACATGTTACTTTTACAGAATACTAAGGACGTAGCATTAATCTTTGTTCGTTTATTGGTTTCAAAATTGTACACAATAACCTTGCAAAAGATCTTCATCTAAATTAGGCAAAGAAACTGAAGATGTTATCGTGGGTTTTTGTTAAAATTGAGCATTAAATATAAATTTTACTTCGCACATTTCTTAAACTATCCCTCCCCACCAAAAAAAGATTCAATTTTGTTACATAAAGAGCCTAAGGGGTATATTATCATACGTATCTTTGAGGAGTTGCAGATAGAAATTTCATTGCTTATTAAATATTGTTCTATGTCAAACATGTAGAGGTTCTAACCAATTAAAGGCCACTAAAAGAATTCTTGATGTCTAGTTTATATAACTTACAGAATTCGCATTATGATTATTGCGATTGCTCTACCACAATTCTGAAAAAATATGAATTTCTATTGTATAGTGTGTTTCCGTCATTTTTTATTCTTAACCTTCTGCGTTTTAGAGAACTAATCATTAAAATCCTATTCTTTAAAAAAAATTCAAGGTTAAAACAAACACAATTCAGGGAGAAGGGGTGATAGCAGGGGCGGATCCAGTATTTTCTTTAGGGGGGGGGGGCATAATAGGTTACTTCGATAAACTTACGAACAAAGAAATACCTGCAATTTGAAGCGAACCTCAACAATTATGTGTCATAGGTAGGTAGTGGAAATAGTCGTAAATTTAATCTAAAATCTGGTGGGGGTTAAAGTTCAAATAAATCTGTTGAAATTAAAATGGTATAAAAATATTGATACAGAAATAGTAAGTAATAAAAACCGCCACCCCCATAAAAAAAAAGAAAAAAAGCTGTTCACCATCTATAAAAAAATATTTAATAGTTTCTGCATAAATTTTTGCCTTTGCACTTCTGACCGCTATTGCGAGTGAGTTAAGCTTTCTATTGTCAAGAAAAGATTGGTCTTAATTTTATGGCCCCGCCTAGTAACTATAATCAAACAGTTCGTGGTAACGAACTGTAGTTACATCAAAAGAATCGCATTTTAATGCTGAATTCAAATATATAAGTTTCATCAAGATTAGTTTTACGTATCAAAATTTACGAGCCTGAGAAAATTTTCCTCATTTTCGAAAACAGGGGGAAACACCCCTTAAAGGCCATACAATCTTAACGAAAATCACACCATCAGATTCAGCGTATTTGAGAACCTTATTGTAGAAGTTTCAAGCTCCTATCTATAAAAATGTGGAATTTCGCATTTTTTGCCAGAACACAGATCACGGATGCGTGTTTATTTGTTTTTTTGGTCCTAGAATCTTGTGAGAGGGCTCATTCTCACGGAAATGAAAAGTTCTAGTGCCCTTTTTAACCGACCAAAAAATTGGAGGGCACCTAGGCCCCCTCCCACGCCAATTATTTTCCCAAAGTCACCGGATCAAAATTCTGAGATAGCGATTTTATTCACCGTAGTCGAAAAACCTTATAACTATGCCTTTGGGGGCGACTTACTCCCCCACAGTCCCCGTGGGTGGGGCTACAAGTTACAAACTTTGACCAGTGCTTACATATAGTAATGGTTATTTGGAAGCGTACAGACGTTTTTGGGGGGAATTTCAGGTTGGGGGGGGGGTTGAGAAGAGGGAGAAATGTTGGGGGAACTTTCCTTGGAGGAATTTGTCGTGGGGGAAGAAAATTTTCATGAAGGAAGCGCAGGATTTTCTAGTATTATTAAAAAGAAATAAATATGAAAAAGTTTTTTCAACTGAAAGTAAGGAGAAGCATTAAAACTTAAAACGAACAGAAATTATTGCGCATATGATGGGCTCACCTGCTCCTAATGCCCCGCTCTTTACGCTAAAGTATTTTTAGGACTTTCAACTATTTATTCTACGGCTTTTGTGATTCAGGGGTCATTCTTAAGGAATTGGGATAAAATTTAAGCTTTAGTGTAAAGAGTGAGGTACTGACGAGGGGGTGAACCCCCTCATATACGTAATAAAAACACGAGAATACAAAAGTTTGTATTCAAGCTAATTTTTAAGTTACGTGTATCTTTTACTAATAAAAACATTCCTAAAAAATTAAAAGTTCTAGTTGCCTTTTTAAGTAACCAAGAAATCAGAGGGCAACTAGGCCTCCTTTCCCGCTCTTTTTTTCTCAAAATTATTCGATTAAAACTCTGAGAAAGCCATTTATCCAAAAAAATAAATATACAAATTTTGTTTTAATTATTCATCTGCGGAGAGCCAACTCAAAACATGCATTGATTCAAAAACGTTCAGAAATTAAATAAAAAAAAGTTTTTTTTTAACTGGAAGTAAGGAGCGACAATAAAATTTAAAACGAACAGAAATTACTTCATATATGAAAGGGGCTGCTTCCTCATCAAAGCCCCACTCTTTACGCTAAAGTTTGACTCTTTCTCTTAACTCTACTTTTTAAAACAGTAAAACACTTTAGCGTAAAGAGCAGGGCGTTGATGAGGAAGCAGCCTTTTTCATATACGAAGTAATTTCTGTTCGTTTTAAATTTTATTGTCGCTCCTTACTTCCAGTTAAAAAAAAACTTTTTTTTTATTTAATTGCTAAATAAATTGGAGTTTATCCTTTGCTCCTTTCTAAGTGATGACGCTAGAAACTTGGCCTACGGCAAAAAAAGTCAACTTTTGAACTACGACAGATAGATTTTTTTCAACGGCAGTCGCTAGCTCTTGATGAGCTGATCAAAGTATATGTCATCCATGTTTTGGTAGGAAAACTCCTTCATGAGATATATTAGTTTGAAAATTTAAAGGGGTTGACTACTTCAATGTTTCCATGGATAAGAATACGATTATGAAAATTCTGATTAGATTTGGTTTTGAAGACAGTTTTAAGGCATCAGGGTTTTTTTTCTTCAAATTGTAAGACATGGGGGACTTGTAAGTAATAATCGGCAGTTAGGCTACAACCATCTTCAGCGATGAGGAGTCTGCAACTTTTTTTAGTTACAATGAGGGGTTTGCAACTTTTGCGAATTGGTGTACCTTGCATTTATTTCAAGATCCTTACAGATTAACAACTTCAGTGTTTAATCGAAGCGAGGAAACAAAACCAAAATGTTGCTCTCGCAACACTTTACTCAGCAAAGCCGAACGAAGGTTGCCACAACACTTCACGTTGCCCATGGAACCTAGATCTAGTTCCTTATTAGGTTTTTATGAATTGTCGTATTTGTCTTGTTTCAACTGTTTTGCCACTGTCCCTGAATTTCGTTCCTATTAACGGCCCTTTAGATAGTAGTAAAATTAGTTTTGTTTGATTTTTATTACAGTGTCACTTAAAATACAATTAGCCATCATTTAGTAAGTCAGCTGTTAGGCTACAAGCATCTTCAGCGATGAGGAGTCTGCAACTTTTTCTAGTTGCAATGAGGGGTTTACAACTTTTGCGAATTCGTGTACCTAGCATTTATTTCAAGATCCTTACAGATTAACAACTTCAGCGTTTAATCGAAGCGGGGAAACAAAACTAAAATGTTGCTCTCGCAACACTTTACTCAGCAAAGCCGAACAAAGGTTGCCGCAACACCTCACGTTGCCCGTACAACGTCGATCTAGTTCCTTATTCAGGTTTTTATGAATTGTCGTATTTGTCTTGTTTCAACTGTTTTGCCACTGTCCCTGAATTTTGTTCCTATTAACGGCCCTTTAGATAGTAATAACATTAGTTTTCTTTGATTTTTATTACAGTGTCACTTAGAATACAATGAGCCATAATTTAGTAAGTGCTAAATATCTTAGGTCCAGTTAATAACATCGGTTGATCATTTACCTAAAGGTAAATTTCTCGATTCCGGGCCCAGGCACCGAGGGTTCTGGAAAATTGATCCACATCTTCCATGCCTTTGAGAGTTGAGAGTGATTTATAGGAATCACTAAGCTGCTGTTCCAACCTAGAAAAAAATATCTCACCAATGTATTCCAACCTACCAAGTATTAATCAAAAAGAAGAAATGAGACATATTGTCCTTTTTTCTTTTTTTTGTGATACTGCTCCGCCAGTTGAAAATGTTGGGTAAATTTTGAAATTGGCTACAGACAAAATGAAGTGGCCAAAGCTCAAAGGTGTAGGAAAAGCTAAACAATATCTTTCATTTTGAGGTGTGACTCAGTAAAAGAGCTTGTTTTTTTATTTTTGAAAGAATTGTGCACCTTTTATTCCCTTTTAAAGCGATTTTATTTAACAGTGTTTGTTTCGATCATGGTGTACAGAAGATCAAGTGCTATTCAGTATCTTGTGAAGAACACCAAGTGTGTTAAATTTTGTTGTCTTCAAAGAAGACAGTCTATGGCTATTGCTTGTTTGAAGGAAAGGTAAATGTGGTCTTGGCATGAAATGTTTCATACCAGAGCTGTTAGTGTGAAAACTGATTACGAGGTCTGCCAAACAATAAAAGACCTAAAAGTAAAAATGCTTAAATCTCTAAATACATCCAATGACAATAAGAATAATTCCTTTTATCCAAAAAATTTTGAATTAATCAAATTTGTCAAGAATAAAATGAAGTGATGCGGCGTTAATGAGGTAAAAATTCTTCCTTGAATAGTTAAAATGTCCCAGGACCCTTCCCTTTAATTTTCTATGTAGCTGGAACAATTTTGGGAAAATGCAAATAAACAGAAATGTCAGAAGTTGTCGTTTCAGTTGAGAAATTTTTGGGTGGGCAGATAACAGACTCAAAGTCTACTCTGTTTGAGCCTCGTCTGTTCAATACAGTTTTCTATTTTCAGTTCAATACAGTTATTTTCAGCTTAGAATCGTTGTTTGTACAAACTGTGCACTTATACTTTTGTTTGTGGTAATAGTTGTCCCTTAAAAAAAAAAAAAAAAAAAAACTCATATGTGTTGAGGGCCAACCTAGCCCGAGAAAGTGGGGATGTTTCCTCCAGTGCTGATGTGGTTAAACACAATAAATTAATGAAGTTGGGAGTCATTGTGTACACAATGGCGTGTAGAAGAAAAAAAAACTGATAAAATTTGAGCTAATGACGGTGTTTGCCAATCTGCCTGTAATCAGTGAAAATTAATGAAGGAATAGGCTTAAAACTGTCTTCAAGACCATATTTAATGAGAATTGTCATAATCGTATTCTTATCCATAGAAACATTGATTTCGATGTTCTTGATTTTAGTCTGCCACATGTTTAAGCTATTTTCCCTCGATTTACTACGACCGTCGTGGAAGAAGCTATTCACTAAAATAACCTATACCTCAAAGTTTTGAAAATTAAACCCTAAAGTATAATTCACTTTACTTTCTGGTTTAAGTCAAGATAGCTGATACAATTGGGGTTTTATCAAAGAAAATGCTTAAGAAGTACGGATGTAATATGAACAGATGTCTCTAGCGTCTATTGACGTTAGATTTTTCTTGTATGTTTGGGGTTTAGTCATGGTGAGTTACCCTAGCAGTATGCTACTGTTAGGGCTTGAACCCTCTCCCCTAGGAATTTGAAACTGGGGCCAACGAAAGAGGGGACCTCCTCAGAATGAGGTAAGAAGAGTGCTTTCTGTGGGTTCTATGAGGTAAAAGGATGGTCTTGTCATGTTGTAACACTGTCAGCACAGTTCTATTGCTGTGTAGTTTATTAGTGTTTCTTGCGAAACTTATATAGTTGGCTTTGAAAATAATGTCTTAACTTTTAATCATCCATTTCAAATATATTTCAGGAAAGGTGCTGTTGCTCGAAAAGCATTGATAATTCTTTTTTTTTCAACAAAGATTCCATGAAAATAAATCTTTAACAAATTATTTGCAACAAATAGAAAAAAAAATCAACAGAAAGAATGCAACAGACAGAAATATTGAGTGACAGAAAAAATTGAATACGGTTTCTGAAATCAATGGAACACAATCATAAGCACCATGTAATCGTCCGTTTTCGTGCTATATTAACAAGGCTAGAATTTCCTCAAATAGTGTAGGTACTTACTCGTCAGTTAGTCCCTTTTCAGTTATGTTCTTCAAAATTCCCATTATTGAAGCCCTCAGTCCGTACCAATGATGTGTATTTTTGGGGTCAAGAAGTGTCGCCTGGTGATAGGCTCGTGCTGCGATTCCATAGTATTTGTTCTGCTTGAAAAAAAAACGGTTAAGATATTGAAATGTTACCAAAAAATTCGAAGATTTGAAAACCCTAGGTATTTTATGAGAGATAAATCTTAATTTTTAATTTAATTTGTAAAAAAAAAACTTTATATATATACAAAAGAATATCTCTCGCATTCGCCAAAACCCAGCGGTTTGAAATCAGAAAGTTTCTGGAAGCATAATTATTCTTAAATAAAGAGCCAATAAGCCTAACGGCCGAAACTATTAATAATTTTTTTTAGATTTAGTAAATTTTAGGATTGACGGAAGAACAGCTGCAGAATATCGAAAAAAAGAGTAAGCAACTATATATCTTAGGCATTCCTATTGGAATGAGCATTAAATTTCCCGCGAGGCACTTTGCCAAGATTTTACTTTTACCACTTTGCCAAGATTTAAGCAGTTAAAGCATTGAATTTTGGTAAAGTGCCTTAGCAACTTGAATAAAAGTCAAACCGTACCTTATAGCAGGATGATGCGACTAATTGGACTAGTGCAAATACTTCTTCTGTTGTTTTGGCTGAGGTATTCAACTCCCAAGCTTGATCCGGATGACCAGTAGAAACGTCTTAAAGAAAGTGGGTTTGCTTTACTTTTGTTGAATGGCTTTGGTTAGTTACCTTTAATTACAACACCATACTTGGACTACCTGAGGTTTTGTTTCAGGAAAGCTGTAGCTTGCTTCAGGGAGAAGGGTTCAGCTTGGGATGAGGTCGTTCTGTAGCTATTTAAAATAAAAAAGGTATGATTTATACAGGGTCGTACCTAGGACTTTATCGGGGGAGGGAGGAGGTTACAAAATGATTTTTTGGGGGGGGGCAAAAGACTTTAAGATACGCATGAAAAATTTATTAATATTCATTTTTGTTGTGGTTTTACGAGTCAGGCAAATATTTCGGTGGGGGGGGGTCAAATCCCCCTGCCCTCCCCCCTGGATATGGCCTTGGATTTATATCCTGTATTCTTCTATATTTCGGGGAATGTCATCAGGTAACAGATCCTGTATTTGCTTTTGGCCTGGAAAAGTGTAAATTAGGTGTGGCTTTAAAGATGTTTTGAAATAGTTGTAAGAATATCAATGGTTTGATATAAAGAAAGAAAAAAAGAGCTGCTAAAATTAAAAGATCAAAGAAGCTGGAAAACACAGTTTGGTCCTACTGTATCTTCAAATGCAAATAATTCGGAAGAAAATAATCCTAAGAAAAATTTAGGTCTTGGTTTACCATGTCTGACAAACACATATATAATGGTTATAGCTTCCCTTTGATAGTGTTTTCCCTGAGTATGTATGTACGATCACCTCAACATGCCTTTGAAATCTTTTTCAAAGATTTCAACCTAAGACCACCGTGATCATGTTGGAAGCGTTTTTTTTTTCTTCTTTTTTTTCAATTAAATAATTTTGCTGTTAGGTGACGGATGATAAAAAAAATTAGCTTTCTTGAGATTTTAATTGATAAACCGGAGGAAATGAGTTGCATATGTAGCTAAACCTTAAGCCATCGAAATATTTTGGTCTCAGATAAAATTAGAAAGATCTTAAACGAATTTTCCTAAAATTATCCAATAATTTCGATTATTCAAAAACAACAAGTTGGAAACAATTTTTCTTAACGCATATCATCGCTTATGCTAGAACGCTACAAAATTTATTTAACGGTAAGCTCAAATATTCTGGAAAAACCGAATTTTATCCCCAAAATTTAGTAGAGAATCATTGCTGTCGACTTTTTATGGCACTTGGTGTTAACCAAGTAACATATAGCGATCGCAAATTATGTCGGTTTGTCCTGGTTTTGCTACTTTAGGCACTTCCAGGTAAGCTAGGCTAGGACGATGAAATTTGGCAGTTATATCAGGGACCGGACCAGATTAAATTAGAAATAGTCTTTTTCCCGATTTGACCATCTGAGGGGGGGGGGGGGCGGTTAATTCGGAAAACTAGAAAAAATGAAGTATTTTTAACTTACGATCCGGTTATGGGATCTTAATGAAATTTGATATTTAGAAGGATATCGTGTCTCAGAGCTCTCATTTTAAATCCCGACCAGATCTGGTGACATTGAGGGGAGTTGGAGGGGGAAACCTAAAATCTTGGGAAACGCTTAGGATTGATCGGGATGAAACTTAGTAGGAAGAATAAGTACAAGTCCTAGATACGTGATTGACATAAATGGAACGGATCCGTTCTCTTCTGGGGAGTTGGGGGTTAATTGTGAAAAATTAGAAAAATAAGGTATTTTTAATTTACGAAGGAGTGATCGGATCTTAATGAAATTTGATATGTGGAAGGATATTATGTCTCAGATGCCCCATCTTCAATTTGAATCGAATCGGCTCTCTTTGGGGGAGTTGGGGGGGGGTTAATTCTAACAAATTAGAAAAAATGAGATATTTTTAACTTACGAAAGAGTGATCGTATCTTAATGAAATTTCATATTTAGAAGGACCTGAAAACTCAGATCTCTTATTTTAAATCCCGGCCGGATCCAGTATCATTAGGGGGGGGGGGGGAATCTTGGAAAACGCTTAAAGCGGAGAGATCAGGATGAAACTTGGTGGAAAGAATAAGCACAAGTCCAAGATAGGTGACTGACATAACCGGACCGGATTCGCTCTCTTTGGCTGAGCTGGGGGGAGGGAGTAATTCGGAAAAATCAGAAAAAATGAGGTATTTGTAACTTACGAACGGGTGATCACATCCAAATGAAATGTAATATCTAGAATGATCTTGTGCTTTAGAACTCTCATTTTAAATCCCGACCAGATCTGGTGACATTGAAGGGAGCTGGAGGGGAAACAATTCTTGGAAAACATGAAAATCGAGGTATCTTACGAATGGGTGATCGGATCTTAATGAAACTTGATATATAGAAGAATCTTATGTCTCAGGTGCTCCATTTTCATTTTTAATCGGATCCGAGGACATAGAGTTTTGGAGGGGGGAAACAAAAAGCTTGGGAACCGGAAATCTTGGAAAACGCTTAGGGTGGATAGATCGGGATGAAACTTGATGGGAAGAATAAGTACAAGTTATAGATACGAGATTGACATAATTGGTACGGATCCGTTGTCTTTGGGGGAGCTGGGGGTTGTTAATTGGGAAAAATTGAGGTATTTTTAACTTAGAACGGGCGACCGGATCTTAATGAAATTTGATATTTAGAAGGAACTCATGTCTCGGAGCTCTTTTTTCAAATTCCGATCAGATCTGTTGACGTTGGTTGAGTTGGAGTGGGAAAATGGAAATCTCGGAAAACGCTTATAAATGTCGTAGATACGTGATTGACGCAACCGGACTGGATCCACTCTCTTTGGGGGAGTTAGGTGGTGGGGTTCAGTGCTTTGGCGAGTTTGATGCTTCTAGACATGGTAGGACGATGAAAATTGGTAGACGTGTCAGGGAGCGGTACAAACTGATTTTATAAGGCCGTTTTCCCCGATTCGACCATCTGGGGGGCTGAAGGGAGAGGAAAAACTAGATAAATTGAGGTATTTTTAATTTACGAACTTGGTGATTGGATCTTAATGAATTGTCGTTATTGGATCTTAACGAATCTGATCGGACCTCGTGACTCAGAGCTCTTATTTTAAATTCCGACCGTCATTAAGCCTCTGATTTTCCTTTTAAAGCAATCTATTGATTCTTAGAATTTCGCTATAGCTCATACCATATGAGCTCTTGGCTCTTCCGACCTTATCACAAGTGCCATATGAGCTCTTAGCTCTTGTTTTAATTTAAAAAAATTCCCGTCCTTATCGTATATCCGTATAAACCGTCTCTTCTTTAAAGAGGAATGTTATATAGGTTACGCTTCGCTCTTTACTAAGTCAACGCTAAAACGTAGGCTCTGAAAGGCATGTAAAATTAATAAACGTGAAAACATGGTTAGGGCCAATGTAACCCCCCAAGCGTATTAGAACTCATACCTGAAGTGTAAAATCATTGAAATTGACGCATGACTGTCCAAAATCAAAACACATCAAGTGCATATTTCAATTAAAATATTTGATATTCACCAAAGCCGGAATTTAAGCTTTTTTAGCTGATGCAAATCTGACGTTAATGTTGCAATATATGTGTCCAAAATGAAAATAAGTTGAACTCTTATGTCACAAATAGTGGCAATTCACACCTTGTATATTACATGGATTTTCTGAAAGTTATTTAGTATATGTTCTTACAATAATACTGATAATATATAATACTATTTAGATAATATTATGAAAGAGTATACTATTTTAAAAAAATATTAAATAGTTTTTAACGAAAATTTGGACGAGAACTTAGGACGGAAAATTCGACCCCGAAACTTAAAATGAATGGAAACTCCCTAATATTGTCATCACAAAATAATCTTTATCAACCAAACTGCCATCAGAATATATGACTTAAATTTTGCTTCTACATCCAATGTATATAATAAAAATTAGCTGTTTGATGGCAATGAACTAACTAATGACCCAACTAATTAAATAATCAAACCTAGGGTATACTTATGGTAACTTATTAAATATAAGTTAGCATGAATTTTGCTAGGTAGTCTGTCTAATGTGACCCATATCCAAACAAAAGTCTATAATCTATTCTTCAATAATTTTAGAAATGTAATAAAACTCACAGCATTTTGCCAGACAAGCCAAATAGGTAAAGTCATTTCTTGCTGTTTCCGATGTAACGTAAAGCAAATGTTCAAGAGCGCCGTTAAAATCTCCACAAGCTGCCTTGATCTGAAACAAAATCAAAAATAGAAATAAATTTCAAGGATTTCCAAGAAAAATATATCATGATACCCCGAGTGAAATGGCGTGTCACACTCTTTTACCAAAAACATCTAAGAATCTCAAAACAACTCATCCAGCAGATCTTTGCTCATAACATTTGCAGACTCTCAATTATTTCACTAGAAATTGATGAGGCCAAAATATTCAGCTACGTGCCTTATTTTCCTTCTCTTGCATTTTTTTCTTGTATATACTCTAGCGAGATTGCTCCCGTTGAAAGCTTAATTGCCTGTGTTCTCCTGTAAAACAATGGTAATGTGAGACACGCTTTTCCGCTTAGCTCACATGGATATTTAACCAAAATGACAAGGTTCAGGTATCACCACTATACTGCTATTCATGCCCGAGCTAAAAAAAAATTGTGGTTTAGCCCAACTTGCTAACAAGGCATTGGTCTCTGTTCATAAAGATGACACAAAAGTTAAGCGAAGGGGCTAAAACAGCGAAATTTGAATTGGTCCTTTTGTCGGCTTAGAATTTTACTATGGGTTCTTATTACTTCGGAACTAAGTGACTTTGAGAATGATTGCTTAAATATTTCACCCTAAGTGCTTCTTTACAGCTAACACTAAGTTAACTATGACAGCTAAGTGCTTCTTTACAGCTAACACTAAGTTAACTATGACAGCTAAGTGCTTCTTTAGAGCTAATACTAAGTTTACTATGACAGCTAAGTGCTTCTTTACAGCTAACACTAAGTTAACTAAGACAGCTAAGTGCTTCTTTAGGCTGAAATGTTATACCATAACACGTGTGACTAAATAATAACTCTGTTTTTTTGAAAAATGAAGATTTCACATCTGTTCTAATGAATGTGAGAGATTGTGAGAGAATCGAATGTGATGAAGTTAACTGATTACATGAGTATTTAGATTCTCCACTTGGCTGCACTATCGCTCTCTAATATTTCTTCAATAAAGCAAAAATAATATTTTAGTGATGCAAGTGATATTTTTGGACGGAGGAGAAGGGTGTGTAGCTGTTTTGACCTCAGGCGGCTTGGTGCTGCAGCGAGTTGTTAGTAGTAGTACTATCAGCAGTTTTAGATTTTAACCTCTTGAATTGCCTTTTCCCAGCTTCTTTTTAGGTAAAGTTTCGATGAATCCCCAGGACGTCCTGCATTACTAAATGTTGAAATCGCGGTGAAAGGGGAACTCAAAGAGTATAATTTTTTGAACATACCGAAGGGACCTAAACAATATACAACCTCATTGGTAAGGAGTTTTGGCAGCAATAGAGGGTGATGTCTCTTCGTCAATACCCAAGGTACCTCCAAAGACACAGTAGGATATAAAGTGTAAATTAATAGAAAGTATAATCAGTGTTAATAAATAGCCTAAGAAGCATGTATGCATAAGTTGATACTATTTGTTCTCAGCATCGCTTGTTGACAGCTTGGGTAAATCCCCCAATTTCATCACCACCATCAACAGGTAGAAAAAATCTGAAACACAATTATAAAATTTCTGCTAATTCGTTTTCTATACAGAAACATGAGTTTTTAATGTTATGGATGTAAGATTTACCTCTAACCGCAAATGAAATTAAAAATTGTGTTTAATCAATCAAGATGGTAATAAAAATAGAGCATTGTAAGTAATTAGTCTATATGATAGGGATATACCGAAGTTTGCTAATTCATGCGTAGTGATACAAATTAAAAATTATTTATATTCATAAAAAATAAGTTACTTTTCATATAGAAAATGGAACAAAGTCAAGTAACAGTATCTGACCTACAATTTTTGTTTGGTTCTTACCTGACCATAGTTAGCATTGAATTCGTCATTCTCAGAACAATACACCTTTATTGAATCCAAATAGACCAATGCCTCTTCATACTTCTTCTGTAAAATCAAGTATGAAGCCATGGCCTGCCGACCCGTAATCGTGTCACAATCGCTTTCATTCGATCCAATAGAGTAATATAATGACTCAGCTATTTCTATTGCTTCATCCTAGAAAAAAATACTCTACCTTTAAGCAATAGCCTGTATTTTCTTAAGCGAAGTATTCAAGTACAATTTGACCAATTCCATAAATCAACATTTACCCAAAAAATGTTTTGCGGAGGATTCGTCAGTATAAATTGGTTTTTGATTGTGTACTTGAGTACAGATGATTATTTTAAGTGTATTTTAAAATGGACTTAGTTAAAGTGACTTCTGAATTTTTTTTTTAGATATTGATATTCAAAATGTTTGACAATCATTTTTACGGGGCTTTCCTTGTTGCTGTTTGGAACCAAGTTCCATCAACTCCTTTGACATTAATATGTGAAAAACAAAAGCGGAGGCAATCAAATTCGAATATGATTCTTCCCATTCTCACCCAGGCCCTACTCTCGACACTTAGTCAGATTACATCTGTTCAAATCAATAAGACTAGTTGTTATATTTCCCTATGGCCCCCAGATTGATCTAAAAAACTTTTCATGAAGAGCCTTCACAAAGCGATTCAGTAAACTCTCCCTTAAGTTGAGTACGAAGACCCGTTGTGTAATTATATAATATTTTGCGTAAATGAAATCTCAAAGAAACCAGACCAGACAAAAGATCCTTATAAACTACTATGGGCCGTGATTCGCTATTAGTAAGGAATCACTGTTGTAACCATAAAAACTCAAAAAAACTATTTACCCGTAGCTTAACAATTAACACAAATATTTAGGACGGAGAAACTCATCCCCGCCTCAACCCGTTTTTTCCACATAGGTGATGAATGTGCAGCATCTGACTATATTTTGACTCTTTGGGAAAGAGTAAGTAGCTATGACTTTAGGCAATGCAGGTAACCTTGGGCGCTCTTTGAATTCAAGAAAGCTTAAAAATTATTTATTCTTAACTGTACTGCAATACCTTCAATTGGAAAAAGATTTTTCAAATAAACCGAAAAGGGGAAAATAAACCAAAAAGATGAATATTAATGACTTACGTCGTTATCTTCCTGGCCAATAGCGCAATATGTATTTGCCTTGATAAATATTTCTTGAGATGTCCTGGGCTCAATTTCTTTTAAAAGTTCAAGCGAGCTTCTGATGTTGTTCTGTAACATTATCAATGATAAATAATTACATAAAAATAAAAATAAAAACCTACCGATTTTTGAGCAATAAAGCATTTCTCATTTTTGAACATTTAAAATACCTTAAATATCTTACAATTGTTATTTACTGGTCCAAATAAATTTGGGACACTCTTTATTCTCATTTCAGGCATCCTTTAAATACTTCAAAGGGCAAAAAATTACATTTTGTTTATGGAGCGACCTTAGCATATCTTAATAATCATGTGTCCTGAGTGTATTTTGAAATTATTAGTAAATCATGAGCTGGTGAACATTAAACTTTATGCTGGTACATTTGCAAATTTCAATATTTATTTATCTTTTTTTTCTTCACATACAAAACCAAAACACATCTCCTACAAAATCCTGCCGCACTAAGAAAAACCTTACAGTTTTGTAGACGCACGGCAGCAACAAATAATAAATTATGTTCTATTACAAATCACAACCTTAACATAATCAACTCAAACTTCAAATCAATCTTTCTCATTTAAACAAACAACAAATTATTCAACCCCCCCCCAAACAAAAAATCAATCAAACTTCCCCAAGTATGGCCCTATACTAAACTCCACAGACCCCTCCTCTGCCCTCTTCCCTAAGAAAAAAAAACTTGTTTAAATTTAAAATATTTAAAATAATGTAGTAAATGTTACAAATAAGTAGGCTTGCCAATAGCTAAACTTACGAGGATATACTGGTAAATAATTTAAAAAAAAATTAACAGAGCTAAGTAAATGAATTCAGCTTAGATTACTTTAAGAATTTAGAATTAGGGGTTAAAGCCATCAGGTGAAACCATGCACTCAGTTAAACATAAACAACTAAACACATACAAGAATTACACTTCATAAGTCGTGAACAATGGAATGTACTGTGGGCACAAACAGGGTCCCTTTGTGCTTATCTGAGTCATAATCCGTCCACTTGCTGTCCTGCCAAGTACCTTACCGTGATGCAGAGTATTTTGAGCAATAAACTGCCAAGATGAGATGAACCGCAGCAAGAAACACAGCAAAAATAATACCTGGGAGGGTTCAATCCCGTGGACATACGAAATGATGATCGTGGTGAAAGAGGAGATCCCTTGAGTAGTAGTTTCAAGTGGGAAAAAGTTTTCTTTCTAGTCCCGGCTCTGGAAACCATGTGTCGCTTGCCACTGATGGTCGGTGAGTGATAGGCTACTCTCTTCTTTTGTTTTATGGACAAGCATCATCTGCCCAAGTAAGTCTAGATCTGGGGATTAGGGTTCTTGGGATGAGCGACAGCGTTGGTGAACCACTTGACACCACGAAAAAAAGCTCTTCGGCAAAGAGAATCAAAAATATGGGAAAGCCTTATCTTGAGTTTCCACGCCCTAGGAAGCACCAACAGCACAGAAGAAAGGAACCTTTGTGGCCTGATCCTTGGCTCAGTCTCGTGTGTCCGCAAATTATTGTAATAAGAAGAATAAAGATGAGAGGCAAAGAGGTTTCAGACTGTATACTCTACAAGGCTCCGCCCAGAAAATAATTACTCTAAATAATTTAAATACTAATAATATTAAAACTAATAAATAGTGATCGTTGAAGATGATTATGGTACTCCCTCGGAAGAAGAACTCATTAGTAGTGAGATTTTTTGTTGTAAAAATAAGTTCAACTTGAAGAATTTAATTCAATGGAAAAACTCACAAAAATGTGTAGTCTTAGTAGTATAATGGCTCTTGAAAAATAGATTTCCATGGTCGGATCTCCCATGTTCTGAAATTGTAGAGGCGTCTTTTAAAGAAACATCTTGGTAATATGGAAGAGGACATACCTTTGAGCAGGAATGGTTCCACAGGAGAAGGAGAGGCATTAATATATTTTATATCAAGTAATTTGTGCTTAATCTTATTTATCTGGTCTACCGAGCAACAACAGCAAAAAAAGTCATTAAACTTATAAACATTTTAAAACTCAACAAAAGTGAATATTGTTTTGAGCAAAATCAGGTAATCACTACCCATGTGATACCTTTTGGGATCCAACATTGAGTATAAAGCTTGCTAGTTCTTTAACCCTAGAAGTTCCAGGCTATTTAAAGCTGATTAATTGTGTATTAAAACTGGTGCCCTAGAGAAATAAACAAAATATTTTAGACGCTTAGCAACGTTGTCAAAAAAAATTGGCAGAGGGGAGGTTAAGAGCCAACAGAAAAATTTTACTGGGGGAAGGATTACAAAAAAAATGTATCCTTGTGGGTAAAGTTTGTAAACGTTGTTTTATGTGCGAGAAGCTGTCAAATACTTCTAAATATTACATAAATATCACTTTTTGTATATTTCTAGTCTCTTAGTAAAAAACTACGAATACAAGATCTCCTCTAGCTTCTTCTTTGAGTGCCCTGAGACATTAAGGTAAGCTTATACATTTTGGATATAATAGTACTCATTTGGACAATGGTAAAACTAGGGATTTTTTCATTAATCTACTATTAGCTAGGCTATATTCTTTTTTTGCTGTGTGATGGATTTCTTTTTTTTTAAGTGTAATTTTCTACGAAAGGGCTTATGTAATTTTTAAAGCATTTTAATCCTCCCTAATCTTAAAAAAAAAATTCTAAAAAACAAGCTTTTTTATTCAAACTTTCAATTCTTTTTTTAACTTATGATGCTATTTCCAGAAATACAAATACAACTTACAAAAATGAAGGACATTCATGGAGCAAGATGTATATGGTTGGTATTTATGTGCTCAATGCAATGGTTTCAGATACTACTAGAGCCACATCTTTTTTCAATTGTTTTAACGTCATCTTAGTTAATTCTTTGTCCTTTGTTCGTTGATTTTATCAAACAGTTCGTGGTAACGAACTGTAGCAAGGAGCGACCCGGCTCAATAGTAAACGAACCTCTAAAAAACGAAATTGTTGTGCTAAAAGATACATCAAAAGAATCGAATTTTTATGCTGATTTTAAATATATAAGTTTCATTAAATTTAGTCTTTGTCATAAGAAGTTACGAGCCTGAGAAAATTTGCCTTAATTTGGAAAATAGGGGGAAACTCCCCAAAAAAGTCATAGAATCTTAACGAAAATTACACCATCGCATTAAGCGTATCAAAAAATCTTATAGCAAAAATTTTAAGCTCCTATCTACAAAAATGTGGAATTTCGTATTTTTGCCAGAAGACAGATCACGGGTACGTGTTTATTTGTTTTTTGTTTTTTTTCCAGGGGTCATCGTATCGACCAAGTGGTCCAAGAATGTCGCAATAGGGATCATTCTAACGGAAGTGAAAAGTTCTAGTGCCCTTTTTAAATGACTAAAAAAATTGGAAGGCACCTCGGCCCCCTCCCACGCTCATTTTTTTCCCAAAAGTCAACGGATCAAACTTTTTGAGATAGCCATTTTGTTCCGTATAGTCGAAAACAATAAAAACTATGTCTTTAGGCATGACGTACTCCCCCACAGTCCCTGGGGGAGGGGCTGCAAGTTACAAACTTTGACCAGTGTTTACATACAGTAATGGTTATTAGGAAGTGTGCAGACGTTTTCAGTGGGATTTTTTTTGGTTTGGGAGTGGTGTTGAGGGGAGGGGGCTATGTGGAAGGATCTTTTCTTGGAGGAATATGTCATGGGGGAAGAGAAATTCAATGAAAACGGCGCGGGATTTTCTAGCATTACTATAAAAAACAAATGAAAAAATAAACCGGAAAAAGTTTTTTCAATTGGAAGTAAGGAGTAGCATTAAAACTTAACTCGAACAGAGATTATTACGCATACGAAGGGTTTTAAAAATACTTTGGCATAAAGAGCGAGGTATTTAGGAGGAGATAAATACTTCGCTCTTTATGCTAAAGTATTTTTAGTAATTTCAACTATTTATTCTACGGCCTTTCTGATTCAGGGGTCATTCTTAAAGAATTGGGACAAAACTTAAGATTTAGTGTAAAGAGCGAGGTATTAAGGAGGGGACGAACCCCCTCATATACATAATAAAAATATAAGAACATAAAAGTTTGTTACGTAAGTAAATTCTTAAGATACGTATATTTTTTTACTAACAAAAACGTTCATTAAAAATTAAAAGTTATAGTTGCCTTTTTAAGTAGCCGAAAAATTGGAGGGTAGCTAGGCCTCCTTCCCCACCCCTTATTTCTCAAAATTGTCTGATCAAAACTAAGAAAAAGCCATTTAGCCAAAAAAAAGAATTAATATGCAAATTTCATTTTAATAATTTATGTGCGGAGAGCCAAAATCAAACATGCATTAATTCAAAAACATTCAGAAATTAAATTAAAAAAAACTAGTTTTTTTAACTGAAAGTAAGGATCGACATTAGAACTTAAAACGAACAGAAATTACTCCGTATATGAAATGGGTTGTCCCCTCCGCAATCCATCGCTCTATACGGTGAAGTTTGACTCTTTGCCACAATTCTACTTTTTAAAACAATCAAAAACATTAGCGAATACAGCGAGGGATTGCGGAGGGACAACCTATTTCATATACTTTTTTTTATTTAATGGTTTATAAGAATGTCTCTTGTTACTTTTCTATGAAATTTGCTCTTCGGCATAATGGAAAGTAAAAACAACTAAAGAATAACTTTTCAAAAACGATTAAAAATATATAAATGCATATTTTGTCGTAAGGAACTGGATTTATCTATCAACCGTTTATTTCTTCTACTTAGAATTTGAATTTTCAGGCTTTCAAACAATGTTAGAGTAAAATTCAGCATTGTTGCAAAAGTTCAATTATATATTGACGATGATTTAGAAAATATCAAAATTATCAAAAGACAAATCTCAAAATAACTCACACATTTGGCCCTACAAAAGGCTCTATGGCCTAAAAAATGCAATATGGCCTCTATAACTATACATATACTTACATTTCTTAGAAAATAAATGGTAAGATTGAATCGAGCTTCAGGAACATTATTCTTACACTGAGGCCACACTTGTAGGGCCCCGTCACCATCTCTCAGCACAGCTACATTATGATTTATTATGTCTCGAAATGCTTCAGGAAGTTGGTACTCAAAGTCCTAAAATATTTCTATGCCATAAAAAATGAAAAAAAGTAAATTTACCCGGTAAAAGAGAGGAATAAGCATTTAAAGGAAAATAAATCGGGAAAAAGGAGACTTCAGGAAGGCTTCAGGAAACATCAGGACTTCATCAGGAAACATCATTTGACTTCAGGAAAGCATGCCGTTTTTCAAAAATATTTCAGAAGTGGATTGGCCAATTCAAGCTCCCAAGCGGCAGACAAGTAAGCACGTGAGTCCTGCGAATATTTATTTCCTTTTACAATACGATAGACTCTTGGCTTTAATCCAAAGTCATTTGGATTCAAGCCAAGGTAGTTTGGATTTACATATTTACCCCTAAAAAGTTAACGGATCTTAATAAGAATCGCATCATCAGATTCAGCATATTAGAGAACCTTGTTGTAGAGATTTTGAGTTTCTGTTTCGAAAAAGTGTGAAATTTTGTTATTTTAGCCAGACGAAGGGCTATTTGATATAACTAGCTCCTTGCCCAACGCTTCCCCCCAAGGGCATCTGATCAATTTTTGAGATGGCCATTCGATTCCGCATAGTCGAAAGGTCCAGTAACTATTCCTTTGGGGATGACATGACCCCTCATAATCCCTGACGAATGAGCTGTATGTTACGCAATTTGCCCATTATTCACATTTAACTATTGTTTGCCCATTGTTCACTATTTGTTATTGGGAAGCATACGGACTTTTTTTTAGAATAAATGTTTTCCGAAGGGGGGGCTCAATGGAAAGAGCTTTCCAAGGAGAGAAAAGCTTCTGAGGACAAGTTTACACAGAGGGAGGATGGAACGAGATATATTTGCTTGGTCTAAAAAAAACGATCAGAAAAAAAAATTCTTTAAAAACGACAGTTCAAGCGCAGTCTCTTGATTTTGAATGAAAAGTATCTTTAAAAAACTTAATCGTAAAAAGCAAGTGTTAAGGACGGGACACCCCTTCTTATATACGAAATGATTTTTGGTTGTTTTAAGTTTTAATGTTGCTCCTTGCTTTCAGTTGACAAAACTTTTTTTTATTTAGAATAAATAAATACGAAGCTCATTTTCCTCTTATCAGTACTGTATAAAGAGACTGTAAAAGTGCTTTAAGACTGTATAAAGAGTGTGCTTATAAATGCAGTACAAATCCATTGCAATTAGTTAAAAAGTCAAGGATTAACAAATTAACAGGATTAAAAGGATTATCAATAAAGTCAAGGATTAACAAATTTTAAAGAATTAGGATTAGCGGATTGACTAAAGGATTAAGGAATTAAAAAAGAATTATGTGAAGAATGAGCACACCAGGCTTATTCTTATCAATAAGAGGATTTCGAATGTTTGCATTTGTTTTTCTTTTTTATAACCTTTAAAAGAGTTCCATAATTTACAACATCACTGTTTCTAATTTACATTTTGAGAAATTTTTTATTTATTTTTATCATTTTTAAATTATCATTATTATTGTCAACTTTATTATGGTAGATTCTGACACACTGGTTACTCGCTTTTTTAGTCTGCATAATGGTGTAGTAATATGTGGTGTATAATGGTGTCATACCTTAATGAGGGTAGTTCAAACCTCCAGACCCTTCACCCTTTGAGTTTAGTTCGAAGTGCATTAAGACTGTGCTTAAAAGAGTGGAAGCTGGCGCTAGAGTTGAAAACAAAATTTTCAACGTCATCTAGCACTTGTGGAGTTTCTGTTCATTTCTCCTTTTTTGTGTCTGATCTGAGATTCTGAACAAAAAAAAACATATAATTAAATAAATTATCTGAGTACCGACGCTTCCTGACTACTAAGGTCATTACGTCGGCCCTGCTGCGTTTTACTACAGCCAGATTCGATCTCTGGGTCCCGTATCACCAAGCTGAGGTTGAAACCACAGTGCTACCGCTAGACAACTTTTTTGGAAAAAAAACAGCACTTAAGTTCGAAAAAATGCCAAATACTGGATGGCGTTTGTGATTTTCATTTTTGCACTAATCCCAGTTTCCACTCTGATCAATTACCCTTTTTTTGAGAATGTGAACAAAATAAATCAAAACATGAATGACTAAATTTGTTGAAACTTATAAATAATCCTACCTTAACTTTAGAAATGGCATCCACTGCACCTTTGATATTTCCTAGACGATAATGACAGCAAGCTTTTAAATTTGAAGCTAAAATGGAGTCGGGATGTTTTTTCAAGTATTTTTCGCACAACTCAATTGCCATATCGTTTGAGTCCAGATGGTAGTAAGACATTGCGCAATAAATATCCATAGCACTTACACCCCTAAGAAGACAAAAAAGTTGTAATAAAAAAAACTTAAATCGTTGCTAGTGCTGTATTAGTTTTAAAAAGATAGTGACGAAATAATAAGTAACTAAAGGAATTTTTTTCCGTTCAAGGGATATTTTTTAAGAATTTTTTTCTAGGCACGGAGGTAATTTTAAACGATTTCAAATGAGGGACTGAGACTTGAAAAAATATCGGTCCCTACCTGAAAACCATCACATTTTACTCCAGTGTTATAACAACTATTGCATTTAACAAAGAGGTTACTTTTCTAATAGGTCAAGCAGACATAGCGTTGTAATAATATTCGCTTAAGAGCGATAACCTGGGTTTTTAAAGGAGCCTGAATAGGCTTAAACGTTTATAATAATTTTTTCCACTAAGCAAGTCTTGAAAATATTACGTTTTATTGAGTCAAATTCTCAATCTCCAATAAATCAACTCATAAAACGTTCAAAATGAGAGTTGGTAAAAAAAAGACAAGCTCAGAAAACAGCATAAAAAACACCTGAGTAAAATAGATACGATAGTCTTAGCTTCAAAAACGATATGTACAGACTTTAAGAAGGGTGCATTTTAATGTATATTAGTATATTTTTACATTGATATAAATGAGCGAAAACGCTTGTTTGATATTTGTGTTGCAAGAGCAACACTTTGGCTTTCTCCCGTTTTTCAGATTCATGGTTTCCCATCAAACCATGTTTCTGCTTTCGAGTGGAAAGTTCCATTCTAGCAGGCAAGCAGACAGGCACCACTTTCAAATTGAAGATGGACTAAAATCTATAAGTGTTAAATATATGCGGCGGTTACCCCGTCCCACAGCCAATATATCTTCTTTGAGTGACAAATAGAAAAATTTACAGAAGCAAAAATATGGCATTTTCGCACGGGTCTGAAAGTGCTGCCATCTATTGTTTCTACCCATTTTGTTCGTGATTTCAGCTGAATTTATTATTCGGTTTTTCGGACTTGGGATTGCAGTAGAGAAATGATACCAGATGTGCCTAATAAACTTTAAAAGTTCTCTCATTGCTAAAGAAATAGGAGCTTATCCTTTGCTCCTTTCTAAGTGGTGACGTTAGAAAGTTGGCCTACGACGAAAAAAATCAACTTTTGAACTAAGAAAGATAGCTCTTGATAAACTAATCAAAGTATATGACATTCTTTTTTTGGTACAAAAATTCCTTCATGAGGTATACCAGCTTGAAAGTTTTAAGGGGTTGACAACTTCAGTAGCAAGGTACACACTGAAACGAAATCTAGGCCGATACAAATAGTGAGACATATAGAGGACTTGTAAGCAACAGTCGGCTGTAAGGTAATAATCACCTTCGGCAATGAGGGGTTAGCAACTCTTGCAAGTTCGTGTCTCAATTATTTTTTTCCAATTTGGTTCCAGTGGTAAGACATGTAGGGGACTTGTAAGTAATAATCTGCTGTTAGGCTAGAGTCAACTTCAATGATGAGGGGTTTGTAACTATGCTAGTTGGTGTGCCCATTTGTTTGTTTACGGTGAACTTGATCCCTATCACGGGAGAGGGACTTATAAGTAAGAATCGGTTCACTTTGGGCAAGAAACTGCTATTAGCTCATAATCATCTTCGGCAATGAGGGGTTTGCCACTTTTGCTAGTTGGTGTACCTATTATTTGTTTCCGGTGTATTTGATGGTTAAACCATTTTGATTCCAATGGTAAGACATGTAGGGGACTTGTAAGTAATAATCGGCTATTGTGCTACAATTATCTTCAGCGATGAGGGGTTTGCAACTTTTTTAGTTGGTGTACCTATTTATTTGTTTCCGGTGAACTTGATGTCTATCACGGGAAAGGGAATTGTAAGTAAAATCTGTTCACTTTGAGCTAGACATTTGTGCAAATTGGTTCACTTTGTAATCAATCTCTTTAAATCTGACAGAATTAAGTGTTTACGCAACGCGTACAAACGATAACGTAAAACAATGAGGTAGTTTCGTAATGTTTAGTGTCACCTATGGTATTTTAATCCTGAAAAGTTACGGATAGCTTTATAATACCAACTAGGTTATATAAGATTCTGTTCCGAGTTTTCATCCGTCACGATGTCTACGATGGTGTCCCTTTAGGGACACCACTAGTTGGTGGGGGCGCTTTGCACACACCCCCCCCAAATCCCCCCACGCGCGTAAGTCGTTACACGCCATATTAGTTATGTGCCATTGTAGTTGTGTCCCTGTGTCCCACCTGTGAATATAGATAAATATATATATGTTTTAAACTACGCAAAACTTCCGAATATACAACATTCTTGGCTGTCCCATTGTCTGCGCATATACAAAGCCTTATATACTTATAATGACGTCATATGCAAACGCTCTTTTTACAAACAAACAAACAAACATACATACATACAACTTATTTTTATATAGATAGGTAGATAGATAAACATATACAATACAAATTAACTACGTAAAACTTGCGAATATACAACATTTTTCGCTGTCCCATTGTCAGTGCATATAAATAGATTGTCAGGTTTACCAACCCTCGAACATGCAACGTACAATTGTCCATGGGAAAAACAATCTGTACTAAGATCTATACCGCATTTTTCTAATGATTGCCGTTGAGCTTTGTTGATGGTGATTGCAAATGCTAATCGAATTGGAAATTGTAATCTTTTAAATTGAAAAGATAGATCCGTTAGAATCACCGGAATGCGAGGAATAAGAACAGCCTCACCCTAGAGAGGCCCTGTCAAGTTTGTTGCCTCTATTACATTGTCCATTGTTTATTTTTACGGCAAGTCGCGTGCCATTGCAAAGCTTTGGTGGGTTTATATCTCGTAACAATATTGTTGGTACGCCTATTTTTAGTTGTAGCGCGTGTGGTGGAAACCCTGGGATATCCAGGGAATTTAAAAATTCAGATGTAGAATTAACCGCCTCATTTGGTTCCAGAACTGTGTCAACTGACTTGTAAAGGACTGCCTGGTCTCGAATCTTGGTCAAAACAATATTGTTGATTTCGTGGACGTCTTTATTCTTGGCTGCCAGAATCGCTCGTTCTTTTAGCCATTTATGATTTTTATAATTGGTTAGAATATTCGGAAATACTTTTTCAACCAATTTGTTTTTGGACGTTACTAAATTACAGAATTCAGCAGGCAGTTATATACGTCCTGAAATTTAGTCTAGTGGGAGCTCTCCGTTTCCAATTGCCTGCAATTGATCCGAAAATGTTTGACCAGAGTCATCGTTTTCCAATCGGACACGCATATGTTTAGTTAATTTTAATGTCTTTACGTGTGATCGTAAATTAGAATTTTTCAGGCAAGCATTCATTTCGTCTGCAGGGGTTGATCTAGGTATTATATGTAATGTTTGCCTGAAATCTCACGACGTAGTTCCAGTAAGCAAAGTCTTCAATGGCTCTGGTGTTGCAGCCTGTTGAGGAAGTTTAACTTTTCCTGAGGTGCAACACATTCCCATTGTTTCACCATTAAATTTCAAGGCCTTGCAATAGGGGCAAATTTTAGACATAGTCCCGATTTGAACACATCTACTTAAGCTATAATCATCGACTGGGCTGTACCTGAATGCCAGGCGAAAATTTTCAGGCTGCTCTCATTCCTCGGCACGCTTTCTTTTGGTGATTTCTCTTTGATACGCAAGCCGGTTTTCACGCTGTTGTTGTGATTCCTCGGCGTGCTTTTTTTTCATACTTTCTCTATTAGCCGCAAGTCTGTTTTCACGCTGTTGTTTTGATTCCTCGGCACGCTTTCTTTTCATACTTTCTCTATTAACCGCAAGCCTATTTTCACGCTGTTGTTGTGATTCCTCGGCACGCTTTCTTTTCATATTTTCTCTGTTAGCCGCAAGCCTTTTGGCATAGACTCTTTGAGCAGCTTCCTCGGCTGTTGCAATTGTAGGTTCTTCTGTCATGTTAAAATCTATATTAAAAATTTCTCTTTGAAATGCCTTCTTATATACTTATAATGACGTCATATTCAAAGCCTTTGACGTCATAACAAACATGACGTGAGTCGACAAACAACTTCATGACGGCATAATGCTCAATCCTTATAATGACGTCAGTCGACAAATATGCATGACGTCAGTCAACACACAACACACAAACAACTTATTTATATATATATATAGATTGTTCCAAGCTTTCATCCGTCACGAGGTCTAAGATTGAAAAGGATAAAGCTCAACTGGCTGCAAAGTCAATTTAGTCCCTTCTTTCGATATTATTTTGCAGTTGTTTTTTTCAACGCTGAGGAATAATATCCTTTGGTCATGTGATAACTGATATCGTTCTTGTTTGAATATAGCATAAAAGTTTAGAAAATCAGAAAAAAGAAATTTTTTATAAATCATATCAAAAAATCTAGTCACTCAAGTTGTGTCAAAGTTCTGTGGCTGTTTCATGAAGACCCATAGTGCAGAATTTGGCTTGAACAAGACTATGAATAGCCACACAATGGAAGGTATGCTATTATAATAAGCGAAGATCTGAATTGAACCCTCAAGAACATGCGACCGAAAAAATTGGCGAAGGCACCCAGCTATTTCAGGCTTCTTTCTAAGAGCAAAGTTTGTCCTTTAAAAAGTCCTGCCTAAGATGAAGGTAGATTAAATAATGTTGTAGTCCAGTTGTCTCTACCAAGTAGCATAAAAAGGCTTATGCATATTCTAATAATTTTTTTTACATTTCACACCCCCTAGCTAAATATTTACGCGAAATACAGCCCAAATATCAGACAAATTTGATCCTGTTAGGCAAGAGTACATAGTATGAGTACGAAATGGGAAGAGGAGATGGGAATATTTGTGTAGCCTACAGCTGAACTTTATATTAGTTAAGCCCTGTCTTCATTAAGTCTTTCCAGGCGAAGTGGCGAAATCAAAATAGCTTTTCGTACATCGGATCTGATTTTCCTGAAAAAAGCCATTTCAAATTGCCTTATAAGCGTTTAATTTGCCTTATAACCCTTAAAACCAGAGCCTCCTGAAAAATAAAAAAAAATCTGACGCGGGCCTTGACACGGGCGTCTTGTGTTTTGCAGAAAAAAAAAACAAATGAATGAATCGTACGATTGAATACCCTGTAAGGAATCCCTTTATTTTTGGGAGAGAATTTCAAAGATAAAGTAAAAACAAAACGGCGAAACAAAATAATTTATATATATACGACAAATCGTGAATATTACAACCATTTTGGGGAATAGTTCCAAGGCCCCTCCTCCTGCCTGCCTGTCCACGTTATACGTAGACTTATTTGGCGTATTTAGGTCAGATCAAACTAATTTTTTTCCTATCTTTTTAGTAGTGCAACACTGTAAAATGCCAATCAGGAGAATTAGGTATATTTTTGGACAATGTAAAAATTTTATTCACGATGCGTATTCCAAGCAAAGTTTCAACTTTAATGTAGTCTTACTTGCAGACTATTGGGTCAAAGACTCTCACTGGCACTAATCCATTCTGTGTGCGATGCACGCAATTACAATACTCTAGAAATTTCTTAGGTCCAAAAATAAAGCACATTCACTTTACGGGATCGTGAAGGAAAATCGATTCTTCAAGGATGATCGTTTGACGACCATAGTTCACCCTTCGTAATATTAAGTAGTCTATTTGAACATGTTAAAAAGATCAAGTCAGTTTCTTACAATATATGATATTTTAATTATGACTATTGACTTATTCGTAAGGTTAAAACCATACCCAAAATGTAACGAAACATTCCTGTACATTTCAGAAGCTTCTCTATAGTTTCCTTTAAAGTATTCCAAAGCAGCAATAGATAATCGGTCTTCGGGTATGTTGATGAGCTTAGCAGCATAGATACTTGCTTCTTCTTCTTCTCCAAGGACGTTCAAAACATGCATCGCTAGCCTGTTTTTACGCTCAGAATCAGGGATGTCTGGTAAAATCTGCAACAAAAGAAATGTCTTTTAATTTAGAATGTCATTAATGTCTTCGTAAGCGGTAAAGTGAATATCTAAACTTCATTCGACTTATTGTATTTCTGACTTTTTAGTAAAACAAATTTCTGTTAGAAGCCTCAAACTATCGTCACCACTTTCTAATTAGTTTTGAATAGCTAACGAAAGAAATCTATGAATGAGACAATAATACTTCTTTAATTATTCTGGCAAACATCGACTTGAGATTATAATTTATTTTTAGAATATTCTCAACTTTCTTTATAGTTTCTTATAATACGAGAGAAATAGAAAGGAATTCTATTGCTGGATTTAATTCAACTCCACCAATTGTATTGTTTTAAAAGCTCTTGGTTATAGGCTTGAGCATTAACCCACCACATTGTACTAGCGTTATTTAGCACGTTGGTTGCATATTTGAGCATTAATTCAACACATTTTTTGTCGAGATACTTAGCTGGTGACCTGTTACCAACTTCGATGACTTTTGTAGGAATTTTCAATCAGTTCCTATTTATTTCCTTATTCAGGGCAAGATCCTAAGCATTTGAATAATAGATACCAACGTTGTATTCAATCGGTACATCACATTACAACGATACCCACGTTATATTCAATATTCATTTTAATAATAACTCCGATAAAACAGGCAATCTCTGCTATTGCCACATTGGTCTCTAAAAAATTTGCTGTTGGAAAGTTAAATATTAGTGGATCTTCCATTGGTTTAATAAATATTTTACAGAATTTCTGTAAAAATATATTAAGGCGACTTGAAATTGATTTTAAACTACCTTTCATTTTAGTGCCAAAATTGTTTTTCACCCGGCTCAGCCCTTAATCATAGACCATACTTGGATTTTTCAGTAGCCATAGTGAGGAACTTGACTTCATCACAAACATATCTGTCCAGTCTTCAAATCTGGTTTAAAACAGATGGTTCTGTGTGATTCGCAACAACCTCACGAAGCAAATTTTTCACAGGCAGTGGTTTACGCAAACAAATAACACAGGTGACATCCAGATCTTTTAAAAGAGACTTTGTAATTTAATGTTTATAAGCGCCTGACATATATGCTTAATGGTATTTAGGCAGAATCATCATAAGAAAGTTTTCGGAATGGTTCGATATTATTTGATTCTATATTTTCGGACAAATAAATTACATGACTCAAGATGAGAAAATGGGAAAAACAAATTTATATGCTAAAAGATGCTGACTTGAATTTTGATAAAGAAAAAAAGATTCACCACAACGGTCATCAAGGCGAACCAAGATTGAAGAAAAGAATAACAGTAGATTCTGATAACGTTGCTAATGAAAAACGTTATGAAGGACCAATTTATGGTCACCGATATTCAGACTTAACGTTCAACAAATTAGTTAGTCCATTGAAAATTGAACTCAGAAAGAAGAGAGAAAACGAGAACAATGAAAAGAACGATGAAGAAAAAATATTTTTCCACAACGATTATCAAGGCAAACCAAGAGTTAAAAAAAAGGAAAAAATAAGATCCTGACAGTGTTAATGGTAAAAAGCACTTCAATAACGCCGTACATGAAAAAAAAAAATAAGAGCGGTAAAACCCTTTATTTATGGCAATATTTAAGGGTCAAGCGAGGACAACTGAATTTCTTTTAAAAATAGAGCAAACCCAAATATGAGGAATACTGTTGGGGAAACATCCTTACACCATGCGGTAGAAGTTAGTAGCCTGGATATTTGTCGGCTATTATTGTCTGAAGGAGTCTCTATAGATAAAAGAGATTATTGCGGCAAGACCCCTTTATGTAAGGCTATATCTAAAGGTGAAGTGAATGTAGTTAAACTTCTCTTGCAAAATGAATTTAGCTCAAAATAAGTGATTTCAAGGGATACAAACCTTTATATATGGCTGATTTAGTTGGCAGACTGGATATTTGTCAGCTCCTCGTGTCAAAGGGAGCAACAGTAGATGTCTAAGATATTTCTTTTCAGAATACTTTTATGCTTGGCAGTTGAAGTGGGTCAAATAAGTGTGACTAATTTTCTCTTTAGAAATGGAGCCCACCCAAATACAAGCGATAACAAGGGATATACATCTCTGCATAGCACAGCTGTTGTCGGCAGACTGGACATTTGAAGTCTTACATGGTCGCAGTCTCAAGTAGTCATAGCCAAAAGTAATTACAGTCACATGTTATCGCAATAGTAGTTAGTCACAGTCATAAGCAGTCGTAGTCACAAGCAGTTAGAGCCACAAGGAGTTACAGTCGCACGCAGTTACAGTCTATTGTCCACGGTCACAAGCAGTTGCAACCAAAGATGCAAGTAGTCACAGCCACTGGCACAGGTAGTCGCATTTGCAAGTAAGTACAATTGCGGTCATATCCCTTTCTAGTAACAAAGTAGACCCCATTGCAGCGAAGTGCTACTTTCTGCCATTGTGAGCTGCGAATTAGTGGTCAGTACCGTTTTTGTCCCTGTTGTTTTGTCCCATTCTATGTTCTGTATTTTTTTATTTTTTTTTTTTTTTTTTTTTTTTTTTTTTTTTTTTTTTTTTTTTTTTTTTTTTTTTTTTTTTTTTTTACAAACAACAGATATGTACAGTTGCAGTCATAAGCTTGTGACTTGCAAGCGGTTATAATCGCAAGTCTTCGAAGTCTTACATGGTTGCAGTCTCAGGTAGTCATAGCGAAAAGTAATCACAGTCACACTTTATCGCAATCGTAAGTACTCACTGTCATAAGAATTCTTATTCAGAAGCAGTTAAAGTCACAAGGAGTTACCGTCAGAAGTTGTTGCAGTCGATAGTGCACGGTCATAAGCAGTTTTACTTGCAAGTAGTTGCAATCACAGATGCGAGTAGTCACAGCCACTGGCACAAATAGTTGCAGTCGCGTGTAGCTGCAATTGTTGTTATATCCTTTGCCTGTAACAAAGTAGACGCCATTGCAGCAAAGTGTCACATTCTGCTATTATGCCTTGCAAATTTGCCGTTTCTGTTTCTGTTTTTATTCTACCATTTTTTTTTTCTCCAGAAAACAGATAACCATATTTCAGTACTGTATCTGTTTCTGTTCCGTTTTTGACAGGTTTTTCCGTTTCTATTTTTCTTAAGCCTGTTTTCTTCATTTTCCGCGTTTTCGCTGCGAAGAGCGTCATAGTGTATTCTAGAGACTTTTATTGGACTTGCAATACTTAGATCTAGGAAATCGTTCTATCTTAACGCGTTCTGTAGAGAAGAGCTTGAACTTTAGAGCAATGAGTGGTCAGTCGTGGAAGCTGTCACTGAGGTTCTTAGCTCATTCAAACAGATAACAGTGATAGGTAATGGGTAAAATTATGTTCTGGCAAGCAAATTTGTACCGATGATTAAAGGGCTTCAGTTGTTTTTTCAATCTCCCCATCCTAGCACTATGGCTGATTCAGTCAATTGCCTGAAGAAATTATTAGCTGTTAATCTCATAAGATATTTTTCAGCCAGTCCTAGGTCTGATACGCTACTGTTTGCAAGAGCTGGCTTTTTGGGCATAGCAATTTACGACAAATTGAGCCATACAGACAGAGATTCAGCTCGTTAGCTAATCTCCTAACTTCTTTAGTTGTTCATTTCTGAGCAGAGAAGTGCAGAGGAACATGGTCAAATCTAATTGAACTCGGTTTCTTTCAAAATCAACGTTGCTCCTACCAAAGCAGGGACTAACCAAAAGACCGAAATGCATCACCACCTCCAGATCAAGAAGAAATCTGGTTGGCTAAGTTTCATGACACGAATAAGCTTTGTCTCATAGACCTGAAAACCCGGGAAAAGAAAAGTATTATCTGTTAGAACCCCCGTTATTTTTGTAAAAACAGGTCGTTTCTTTTTTTTGGTAAAAAAAACGGAATAAAACAATTTTCATTTGTTCTACTTCTGCTTTTGTTCAGTTTTTCATTGTTTTTTTTTACCATTTCTGTTTTAGTAACAAACAGAATCGTTACCTACCCTTAATGCAAATCATTGATTTTGGCTTACAGAGGACCCGGAAAATCTTATGGGCATCAATTGAAATCTCAATTACATGAAAACCTTCCACATTACAGCCATTCAAATATCAGATTTGGACTCTGCGCCAAAATATACAGCAGGATTGGTGTATCACACGCCAGCTGCAAAATGATCGTTAAGGCCGTGATTTGGTAAACAGATGGAACTCAAAAATCCCATGTTAATCGAAAATTTATATTTAAAAAGTACTCAAGTATTCATTAGCGGAATGATACCGCTTTTAATATCAGGCCATAGCTTCTTGAAGATGCTACAAAATGTTTGTTAGGATTTTGCTCTATTTCCTCTAATTGCTTAGAAATCTTAGAAAATGTCTCGCTCTTTTTCAAAGTGTACTCTATGATGGATATTACTTTTAGAACAAAATCTGTACTATCGTGAGCAGAAGACAATAACTTGTAAGATGATTGCAACCATTTTTCGACATGTTTTCCCGTTTTCGAACAGTTCCATATATTATTTTCAGTTACCTGAAATTTTACAAATCTGTTGCCAGAAATAATCGTTTCAGATCGTCGATAACACCCCCAGAGACCAGATTAACAATCTGGTATAATTAATCTGCTATTTCCACCAATGATTAAGTGCTGTTTGAATGGTTTTTGACAATCGACGGTCTATAGAGAATTGAGAGACAGAAGTCTACCCTAACTTCGATTTTGAACCTCGATGTTTTCCAGTTCACTTAATTACGGCCTTAACGAGTGTAAGAGGTTGCTGTATATTAATAGTTTGTAGTATGGATTGTTCAGGATGCTTGTGGAACATTTTACGTTCCACATTTTACGCTTATGGAACATTAAATAATATTTTACTTTAACTAGGATACTTTACCTGCAAAATTAATTCACTCAATTACCATTGCTACTTTGCCGTCATTTAGGTAATCAGCCTAAATAGCATAGTTTTCGTAAGCAAGAAAAATATTCTCTCAAAGACAGGATAATATTTGCTCGTTTTAATGTCACTCTTTTCTTTTACTTGGAAATTTTTTACTTGGAATGTTCTTTTAATATCATATTCAGCATCATTTACATACCGGAGGCAGCCACCACCTCAACACCCTGCTGTTCATGTTAAAGTTTGTCTCTTGCATAACAATAATTTGAAAACAAGGGTTCATGGTAACAAAGTGTCAAGGCTAATTACCTATTGAGCGAGAATTCCTGTACTCGATTGTTTCTCGTTGTTGTCGCAACACCAAACGGTTTTAATACTGCATTATGAAGCCTTCACACAAATAAATTATGTTGATTCACAAAAGTTTTGAGCCTGAGGGTCAACATAGCACAAGAAGCGTTTAACGTCAAAATAAGAACCTTCAGTTCCTGAATTTATTTTGGTAACTTTCTAAAGAGGAAATTTTCCATCTAAATCCAAAGGTGTGGCAAGATTATATATGTACTAAGCAATATCATTTGATTTTAGTATTTCACACATATAAATATTTACGAGACAAGGTTCAATATTACCTTTAAAACCTCGTCGAATTCCTGCAAATAGAATAAAGATATAGCTAAGTCGATAGCTGTTCTTTTTTCCAAATATATTCCTTTAGCTAGTTCATAGTTACACGAATGAACAGCAGCATAGGCCAGTAGTTCTTCGTGATTTTCACATTTTTCACCAGAAGAAACCTAGGAAATTCACAAAATAGTTAAAATAGATGACAGACAAGTGGCTGAATTACATTTCTGAGGAACATAACTCATCTTGTGGAAAGGGAGGTTGAGTAGCTTACGGCTGCTCATGTGCAGCCGTTATCTTTGGCTCTCTCATGTGCGGAGAGCCAAAATTGAAACATGCATTAATTCAAAAACGTTCAGAAATTAAATAAGAAAAACAAGTTTTTTTAACTGAAAGTAAGGAGTGAAAGTAAGGCCTGAATTAAATTAAATAAAAAAAAACAAGTTTTTTTTAACTGAAAGTAAGGAGTGAAAGTAAGGCGTTGAAGAGGAAACAGCCCCTTTTATATACGGAGTAATTCCTGTTCGTTTTAAGTTTTAATTTCGCTCCTTACTTTCAGTTAAAAAGCTTATTTTTATTTATTTAATTTACAAACAAGTCCAATCAAACGTTTCTGACACCCAACTTAGATCTAGCGGATCGTAGAGCATGAAAACAATCAAGGAGCTGATACAACATTTTAATCGGTTGGGCTATTACGGAAACATGGGCTAATGGAAATATGTAAAAAATAAGAAGGAAAAGTGACAATTTTATATCTAAAGACAGTAAGGATTCTATTTGAATTGTCAAATAAGTTAATGGTCAAATGAAGGGATAAAAATAACAGGATAAGCTAGCAGCAAAGAGATATCTACAATTTATGCCCGCCCTGGTTCCAATGGCAGTCAGTCAAAGGTGCAGTGTAGAGCAACGACCTCTTACGTAACCCATGTGTCGGTAACGGGTTGCATCGAGATAACCTGCAGAAGATTGGTTCATGCACACGTGTTTAACCTGTTTATTCTGAATTGTGACATAGCAGGTTTCATTTAACTACGATATTGAACTACTCCTGGATTCACAATCATCTGTCTTCAATTATTTTATTTTTTTTTAAATGATGATTATGACTGATTGATTGCACGTTCGTCATCAGTTATTTTTAACACAGATGACACAAGAAGACCATTAGTTTTTATAAACGAGGATTGTCTACAAACGGGGATCCCTCCACTCTCCCGTTTTTTTCATATCTTACGATTGAAGGACCAATTGAAAATTTTCTGTGACACTAGATCTTTGAAGCAATTGTCATTTATTGTTAATTCTGAATACTTTTTTTGCTTTTTACAATAGGGGTCCCCCAGCCTGCCTATTTTTTGTATCTTACGATGATTGGAAGGGCCTAATGGGAATTTTCTACAAATCTAACACTTTGAAGCAAATGTTATTTATTTTCAATTCCCAACCTTATTTTTAGTTTTTACAAAAGGGCATCCTCCTGCCCCATCCATTTTTTAAATCCTATGCTTGAAAAGACTCATTAGGACAATCCTTTTTGTGAAGCTATCCTTTTGAGGAATATATCTTTTATTGTCAACTCTGAATATTGTTTTTAGTTTTTAAGGCTTGCCCCCCCCCCGCCCAACATATTTTTGGTGGGGCACAACATGAACATACGTTGTGCAAGGTTTCATGTTTTAGGGCCCAATAGTAAGTTATTAATATTTTACATGGTAAATTCAAAGTTTTAAGAATTGTGAGTACTTTGGGACTGTCTTAATATAAATTCTGAATATATAATATATAATGAATAATATATAATAAACATTTTTTAATATAAATTTTGAATATAAGAACATTTCCTCTTCTGTCTTTCTTTTTAGTTTTGGAAGAATTTTGTTGGGACATACCCTTATCAAAATTTTGAAGGGATGACAAGCGCGGTATTTAGTCAGTGGCAAAGGACTAAAATCGGCGTGTTGCTTTTGGAAACTTTTGTCGATGAATCTAACCAAAATGCACTTACGCTCCGCGTTAGGCAAGGACTGGTTTTCATTATTAAATATTATTTCGTAATTGTGATTATTTTCCAAAACAACGGATTTGGTCTATTTTAAGATATTTGTTTCTTGTATTTAAACTAATTTTCTCTTAAATGATATATTGTTGTTCTCAAGTATTTTTCTTTTTTGCCTTTAGATATCTTACTCATATATATCAAATCAAATAAAATAAATGCCGAAGTAAATTACCTCTAATAGAGTAATTGCACCTTGAAAATCTCGTTTAGCCAAAAACTCTTGAACTGTAGGTGATTCTTGCATTATTCTCTCCAGCTGTGTTTATGTCGACGTTACTATAGCAGCCAACGAGTATCACATAGTGCCATCTGTGTTACTTGATGATTATCCTAAAACTGAATGTTATAATAGTCACTGATAATTTATAATAGTCACTTACACGTATTATATTTAAAATAGTTAATTGAACAAAAGAGAAAGCTCAACATTCAAAACAAGTGAAAATTAATAAGTATATGCAGGGCTCCTCCCATTTTTACCCACTTTACATACTGAAGTACAGTCACCCTCCGTAAACTCAAGCGAAATTCAGACATTCTTCCCCCCCCCTCCTAAAAAATGAAAAAATCAAATACAAGTTTTAATTTGTGTATGCAATGTTTTTCTGCTGTTTTATCATAACTTATATTGTCAGAATCCTTGCAAATACCGCATTGTAGTAACATCTTTAAATGTAATTCCAGCACATGATATAGGTGGGAGGTGGTGTAAGTTAAACAACACGGGTGTCAGAGAAACGGCAGGCATATTGATTTTTTTCTTACGTAAGAAATTGACTTTTTCATGAAACAAAATATTACATCTAACTAAGAAAGAGCAATAGTTTCCATGTAGCTTATGTAGTGACAAAAAAGAAAAAGAAAATAATCAATAAATTTTAAGCTAGAGGACGCCTGGATTTTAGATTAAGAAATAGCAATAAAATACTTTATGACCATTATTACTACTACTAATAACTCACTGCAGCACCAAGCCGCCTTAGGCCAACACAGCTACGCACGCTCCTCCTCCAACCTAATCTATTTAAAGCCTCCCTCTTTACACCCTCCCAGGAAGTTCCCATTTCCTTTAAATCTTTATTTATGACATCCTCCCAACCCAGACAAGGACGACCTGCTTTCCGTGTAGCCCCAGACGATTGGCCAAAAATGACAATCTTCGGTAATCTGTCATCCTTCATCCGTAGAACGTGGCCCAGCCATCTCAACCTTTCTTTCATTATAGCCCTAGAAAGCGGGATTTAACCACATTTTTCGTACAACCTATTGTTTGAAATACGGTCAGTCAGCCGGGTACCCTGAACAATCCGTAGGCAATTTCTGTGGAAAACATCTAGTAAATTTTCATCTGCTTTTCGGAGCGCCCATGCTTCAGAGCCATATTTGACCACTGTCATCACTGTAGCTTCCCATATTCTAATCTTGGTTTGCAGACTTGTCTTTCTATTTTTCCAAACTTTTTTTTAGCTGTGAAAAACACCCTGAGCTTTAGCTATTCTACTTTTAACATCTTCACAGCTCCCACCATCTTTACTAATAATATTACCAAGGTAAGTGAAGCTCCCAACCTAATCAATCTTTTCGTTACCTAATGTCACCTGTTCATCTTCACTTATTCCTAGCCTTAGTGACTTAGTCTTCTTAACATTAATTTTCAAGCCTAGCTTATCACTATAATATTTATAATTATATTATTCTAATATAACTGTAACATATATAATATTACTATAATATAATAAATAACTATATATATATATTTAATATTATTTAGTATTTTTATTACTGATATGTATTATAATACTATAATAATGTATTATATATGTAAAAAATAACGACGAAGACAACACTGCCTTTTCATATCAAACAAACACAAAGTAGAAACAATAGGGAATTTTTTTCCAAGACAGTGGAATTCAATTCAGTGAATATTTCTGCCCTATGTCCAAGGGCCGTTTCAGCACAATACCTGTTTCTGGGGAAGGTAAACAGGAAGGGTGTGCGATAGCACAGGATGGTTGACCCCCAACCCCCCATTGCACTCCCTGGCTGAAGGGCCAAGAAATGGAGATCAGCACCACCGGTAGGGACTGTAAAGTCTAATGCCGTATCCTTTACTTTTTTATATATGTATATATATATATATATACTAGATGTTGGTGTGGCGCTTCGCGCCCCCCAAGCCCCTCGCCGTGCGCGTAAGTCGTTAAGCGCCATATTAGTTACGCGTCATTGTAGTTGTGTCCCTGTGTCCCACCTGTGAATATAGATATATATATATATATATATATATATATATATATATATATATATATATATATATATATATATATATATATATATATATATATATATATGTTTTTAACTACGTAAAACTTGCGAATATACAACATTCTTCGCTGTCCCATTGTCTGTGTATATAAATAGATTGTCAGGTTTAGTGACTCTTGAACAAGCAACATATAATTGTCCATGGGAAAAACAATCCCGTATTCAGATCTATACCGAATTTTTCTAATGATTGCCCTTGAGCTTTGTTGATGGTGATTAATTTGAGACTGAGGTTCAATTCCGCCTGTTGTAAGGAATGATATGTACTAAAATGACCGTTTAAGAGTAACTTTGAGCCGTTACTCTTAAAGGGTCATTTTAATACGTGTCATTCCTTGCCAAAGACAGAATTGAACCTCAGCCCCAAAAGTTTGCAAGCATGGGTTCATTTTATACAGTAATTTTATACTCTTAGTGATAAAACTAATGCCGCCAGTAGTCTACTGGCGTCATTAGTTTCTTCCTCAAAGACGAGCTATTTATTGCTCTTATCTATTAGATTTATTCATTGAAGATACTATGACATTACCTTGTGACAGCGTAGTGGATAAAGCCACTCTTGGAAACTTCTGTGACTGAGGTTCAGTCTCGACTGTCCCAAGGAGACACGTCTATTAATATGACCTTTTCAGAGTAACGGTCAGTCATTTTATACTCTTATAGATACTCATTTTTATACTGTTATAAAATTTTTATACTCTTAGAAATAAAACTAATGACGCCAATAGTCGACAGGTGCATCAGTTTTTGTCTCAGAGACAAGTTTTTTATATCTCTTATTCATTTCATGCATTCACTGAATATAATATGATATTGCCTTTTGACAGCATAGTGGACAAACTAATGACGCCATTACCCCGCGTGCGTAAGTCGTTACGCGCCACATTAGTTACGCGCCATTGTAGTAGTGTCCCTTTGTCCCACCTGTGAATATAGATAGATAAATATATATATATATATATATATATATATATATATATATATATATATATATATATATATATATATATATATATATATATATATATATATATAACTACGTAAAACTTGCGGATATACAACATTCTTCGCTGTCCCATTGTCTGTGCATATACAAAGCCTTATATATTTTAACGTCATATGCAAACACTCTTTTTACAAACAAACAAATATACATACATACAACTTATTTTTATATAGATAGATAGATAGAGAGATATACACAAACAATATAAATTAACTGCGTAAAACTTCCGAATAAAACTTCGTTAAAATTCTATAAACAGATAAAGAGGAGTTGGGGGGAGGAGGTATTTTGGAAGGTTGGGTTAAGTAGAGAGGATTTGAAGGCGTATTTGGATTGGAGGGGAAATGGATTTTTGATTGGGGAGAAAAGAAAGTATCAAGGGAGAAAAGGGGAGAAGGTAGTATCTATTGCTTGTCCTATGTGCGGATCTCAGGATGAAAGTTTAATACATTTTGTGTGTGAATGTGTCGAATTGAATGATTGGAGGCGTGAGATGTATGGAAAAGAAAAATTGAATGAGATATGGATGGTAGATAGAATGAATGATACAAATTTCCTGAGTATCAAAAGGATAGCAAGGTTTGTCAGGATTGCAGCGGTGCATCGGGAGCGTTTTCTTTAAATAGTTTTAATTTAATGTAGTGAAGTTGTTGTTTGTGTATTATGTAATTTTCCTATGGCCCACGGGCTTTTTTTTCTGGAATAATTTATTATTAATTATTATTATAAGACACAATATGAATTATTATCATAAGTCACAAAGACAGCGAGTCTTAATAATTTGAGGCCTAGATCTGGAGAATTTCCTAAGCAAATCCTTTCTTCTCTCCACGTTCCCGGAATAGAATTGCACTAAATTTCCTCCGTTGAATCCTAGTTGAGAGTCAACTTTTTCCCATCAAGATTGGAAGTGCTCTCTCTTTCCTGTTATATGATATAAAACACAAGAATTTCTTTTTCTCTTCTTTTTTTTTCTCTCTCTTTCAATCGGGAAAGCGGAAGATTTATGGGACGACCAATTAAGCGTGGGGGTCCTTGGCAATATTTTTAGAATAGGTTGTTATGAGTGAAAATAATATTAATAAAGGGGAAAAGTCTGTTAATCCTTAGTAAGAAGAAACGTTTTTATTTTGTCGTTAGTTTAGATATTTTCGCGCTGTATTCTGTTTCTGTGCGTGCTTGTAATTTGTACTGTTGTTTAATGTTCTTGCTTGTGTGTTATTTATTTATATTGTTGTGTGTATATGGCCCTTAGGCTTTTGAAATACACTTATCTATCTATACAACATTCTTCGCTGTCCCATTGTCTGTCCATATAAATAGATTGTCAGGTTTACCGACCCTCGAACATGCAACATACAATTGTCCATGGAAAAAACAACCTGTATTAAGATCTATACCGCATTTTCTAATGATTGCCGAAATTGTGAAATGACTGATGAACCTACATTGGCAACACCCGAGGAAGCTGCTCAAAACGAATGTATTCAAGCCGAAGTAGCTGAGTTGGTAAAGCGTTATGTTTCAGGTTCTAGGTCCGAGAGGCTCCAGGTTTGAACCTTGGCTTTAGCATTAATACAAAAGAAGAAAAAACTAAAAAAGGTAAAAACTACAAAAAAAACTAAAAAGAAAATACTAAAAAACTAAAAAAGCTAAAAAACTAAAAAAACAAAAAAAGGTAAAAAACTAAAAACTAAAAAAGAAAAAAAACTAAAAAAGATAAAAACTACAAAAAAAATAAAAAGAAAAAAAAACTAAAAACTAATAAAAAAACTAAAAGAAAACAAAAACTGAAAAAGAAAAAAACTAAAAAAAGGAAAAAAACTGAAAAACAAAGGAGAAAAAGAAAACTAAAAGCCGGGACATAGAGAATATAAATGACGACCGGGACACTCAAAGAGAAATTACAGACTGGGACACAAATAACGACCGGGAGATATAAATGACGACCAGGACACTCAAAGATAAATTACAGACCGGGACACCGGGACACAAATGACGACCGGGACACAGGGAATATAAATGACGAACGGGACGCTCAAAGAGAAATTACAGACTGGGACACTGGGACACAAATGATGACCGGGATACTGGGAATATAAATGACGACCGGGACACAGGGAATGTTCGATTAGCAATCACCATCAACAAAGCTCAAGGGCAATCATTAGAATAATGAGGTATAGATCGGAATACGGATTGTTTTTCCCATGGACAATTTTATGTTGCATGTTCAAGAGTCGGTAAACCTGACAATCTATTTATATGCACAGACAATGGGTCATCGAAGAATGTTGTATATTCGCAAGTTTTACGTAGTTAAAAACATATATATCTATAACGAAAAGAGAAATCTTTTCTCTTTTATCTATATTCAGAGGTGGGACACAGGGACACAACTACAATGGCGCGTAACTAATATGGCGCGTAACGACTTACGCGCGCGGGGGGGCTTGCCCCCCCCCACCCCCACCAACTAAGTATTGGCACGAAACTCCCCCACCAACTGCTAGTAAGAGAATAAAAATTAATATAAGAGTATGAAATGAAGAACCGTTACTCTGAAAAGGTGATATTAGTGCATGTGATTTCTTTACTTTCGTAATAACACTGTAGATAAAAAAATAACCCTATAAATCATAAGTGATTGAACATCATTTTCACATTTTAATGCATTTTTTAATGATTTGACGATCCCCCCTCCCAAAAAATCCATTCCTCTAATCAAAAAGTCCTGGTTACGGCATTGGGATTATTCAGAAGGTTATACTTCCAACCTCTCCTCGTCTCTCCCTTAGGACTAATTATGTACTTGTTTGAAAGCTCAATGAGAGCTGAGATGTTTTGGTATTAAAATAAACCCTTTGATGTATCTTCCTCCCTCCTTATTTAAAAAACAATCAGAGAGCCTCACTGTAAAAGCTTAGGTGCCTTTTTAAGTTTTTTAATTTGTCCATTGCTTACATATAGTATTTGTTATTGGGAACGTAAGATATAGGATAGATATGGGACGTTATCCGTTAGCTTTAGCTAACGGATGTTATTGGGAACACACAGGCACCTTTCGCAGGGGAGTTTTCTGCAGGGGGAACTTTCAGTGGGGAGAAAATTTTTTGGAAAATTTTCCTTTCATTGAGTATCAAATTGTCCAGCAAGATTTTTCCGTATAAAAATGTTGATAATATCCACTAGCAGGTTTGATATTTAGTTTTGACAGAATTGCGGATAAAGCAACATATGGAAACACCTGGGACGGAGGATTAATCCTGCCTGGTGCAAGGAATAACATGTACTAAGATAACCCTTTCAGAGTAACGGATATTACCTTTTGACAGCGTAGTGGATAAGATCAAGCTCGGAAAACATCTGGGAATAAGGTTCAATCACGCCTGTCGTAAGGAAGAATTATTTTCAAAACCAGGATTACAATTTTTTTTCTTTTAACTATTTTTTACATAGTTTTTTTTAATTTTCTGCTTTTTTTTAATTGAGTCAATTAGTTTTCGAATGTACTGCTATAGATAAAATTCTTATTATTTGGGTAAACTGTCTCATCAATTCAAATAGAAAGACAAATTTGTATTTACTTTAACAAGGGATTACAACAAATTAAAAAACCTTAAAATATTAAATTTAAGTTTGAAGCTTAGTAGAAACCGCTGTTTGAGATTGGACTTACTCTCGCTCTCTCTCTTACTCTAATAAATGTATAAAAACACTTCCCCCCCTAGGCTTTCTAAAGACTAACACTTAATCTGCACTTTACTAAAAACAAAACAAGTTTTGAATAATTTTTCTTTCTTAACATTAATACATCCAAAATTATTGTGGCTAGTTTCACTATTGAAAGAAAGACGGAAGTAAAGAGAAACAAAAGGTAATGTTTGCCTGAAGTCTCCCGCAAGCAACATTAATGTGTTGCCAAAGAGTTTGGAATTTCCTCGCAAATCTTGCAAAAATCGGTCAAGAACTTCGAGCAATTTTTTTTTGTGCCATTGTGTACCCGTCCCAAACAATAAGCTTGCATTGCTGCAATACTTTACTCATCCCAAATGATTTGGAAATGTTGCAGGTGGGAGTTTCTGTAGACTACATATTCAGAGGCAATGTCAAAGCGGAATGAGCAGTTCTTTCACCGAGCAGCAACATTGCGGATAATTCTATAGACGATAGTTCTTTATTCTTTTAAGTTTTTTTTTAGTTAGTTTTTTTATATAATGACGTCATACTTAGTGACAGATATATATATATATATACTAGCTGTTGGGGTGGCGCTTCGCGCCACCCCAACACCTAGTTGGTGGGGGCGCTTCGCGCCCCCCCCAAGCCCCCCCGCGCGCGTAAGTCGTTACGCGCCATAATAGTTACGCGCCATTGTAGTTGTGTCCCTATGTCCCACCTGTGAATATAGATATATATATATATATATATATATATATATATATATATATATATATATATATATATATATATATATATATATATATATATATATATATATATGGTTTTAACTACGTAAAACTTGCGAATATACAACATTCTTTGCTGTCCCATTGTCTTTGCATATAAATAGATTGTCAGGTTTACCGACTCTTGAACATGCAACATATAATGGTCCATGGGAAAACAATCTGTATTCAGATCTATACCTCATGATTCTAATGATTGCCCTTGAGCTTTGTTGATGGTGATTGCTAATCGACCATTCCCTATCCCGGTGTCCCGGTCGTCATTTATATCCCCCTGTTTCCCCCGGTGTCCCCGTTGTAGTTGTGTCCCTGTGTCCCGGTCGTCATTTATATTCCCTGTGTCCCGGTCGTCATTTGTATCCCGGTGTCCCGGTCTGTATATACATTCGTTTTTTAGTTTTGTTTTTCTCCTTTATTTTTTTCCTTTTTTTTTCTTTTTTAGCTTATTTAGATTTTTAGATTTTTTAGTTTTTTTATTAGTTTTTAGTTTTTTTTTCTTTTTAGTTTTTTTTGTCCCGGTCGTCATTTATATCCCCCTGTTTCCCCCGGTGTCCCCGTTGTAGTTGTGTCCCTGTGTCCCGGTCGTCATTTATATTCCCTGTGTCCCGGTCGTCATTTGTATCCCGGTGTACCGGTTTGTATATACATTCGTTTTTTAGTTTTGTTTTTCTCCTTTATTTTTTTCCTTTTTTTTGCTTTTTTAGTTTATTTAGATTTTTAGATTTTTTAGTTTTTTTATTAGTTTTTAGTTTTTTTTTCTTTTTAGTTTTTTTGTAGTTTTTACCTTCTTTTTAGTTTTCTTAGTTTTTTTTTTTACTTATGTCCTGGTCGTCATTTATACTCCCTGTGTCCCGGTGCTTTGTTGATTGCTAATCGAACATTCCTTTTGTCCTGGTCGCTTTCTCTTTGAGTGTCGTCATTTATTTTTTTCTTTTTTAGTTCTTTTAGTTTTTACCTTTTTTAGTTTTTTTTAGTTTTTCAGATGAAAATTTTTTTTAGTTTTTTCCTTTTTTTCTTTTTAGTTTTTTATTGGTTTTTACCTTTATTTTAGCTTATTTTTCAGTTTTTTCCTTTTTTTTTAGTTTTTTTTATTTTTTATTTTTTTTAGTTTTTTACCTTTTTTTAGTTTTTTTAGTTTTTTTAGTTTTTTAGCTTTTTTACTTTTTTTATTAGTTTTTAGTTTTTTTGTAGTTTTTGCCTTTTTTTGGTTTTTTCAGTTTTTTTTTTAGTTTTTTATTGGTTTTTACCTTTATTTTAGCTTATTTTTCAGTTTTTTCCTTTTTTTTAGTTTTTTTTAGTTTTTAGTTTTTTTAGTTTTTTACCTTTTTTTAGTTTTTTTAGTTTTTTAGCTTTTTTATTTTTTTTATTAGTTTTTAGTTTTTTTTGTAGTTTTTGCCTTTTTTTTAGTTTTTTTAGTTTTTTAGCTTTTTTATTAGTTTTTAGTTTTTTTTTGTAGTTTTTGCCTTTTTTTAGTTTTTTTAGTTTTTTAGCTTTTTTATTTTTTTTATTAGTTTTTAGTTTTTTTTGTAGTTTTTGCCTTTTTTTAGTTTTTTCAGTTTTGACGTCACCTGATCCAGTTTTTTCAGGTGACGTCACCTGATCCACGATCCACAGATCCACAGACAACTTATTTTTATATATATAGATAGTTTTTTTTTTTACTTATGTCCTGGTCGTCATTTATACTCCCTGTGTCCCGGTGCTTTGTTGATTGCTAATCGAACATTCCTTTTGTCCTGGTCGCTTTCTCTTTGAGTGTCGTCATTTATTTTTTTCTTTTTTAGTTCTTTTAGTTTTTACCTTTTTTAGTTTTTTTTAGTTTTTTAGATGAAAATTTTTTTTAGTTTTTTCCTTTTTTTCTTTTTAGTTTTTTATTGGTTTTTACCTTTATTTTAGCTTATTTTTCAGTTTTTTCCTTTTTTTTAGTTTTTTTTAGTTTTTTACCTTTTTTTAGTTTTTTTAGTTTTTTTAGTTTTTTAGCTTTTTTACTTTTTTTATTAGTTTTTAGTTTTTTTTGTAGTTTTTGCCTTTTTTTAGTTTTTTCAGTTTTTTTTTTAGTTTTTTATTGGTTTTTACCTTTATTTTAGCTTATTTTTCAGTTTTTTCCTTTTTTTTAGTTTTTTTTTTAGTTTTTAGTTTTTTTAGTTTTTTACCTTTTTTTTAGTTTTTTTAGTTTTTTAGTTTTTTTATTTTTTTTATTAGTTTTTAGTTTTTTTTGTAGTTTTTGCCTTTTTTTAGTTTTTTAGTTTTTTAGCTTTTTTATTAGTTTTTAGTTTTTTTTGTAGTTTTTGCCTTTTTTTAGTTTTTTTAGTTTTTTAGCTTTTTTATTTTTTTTATTAGTTTTTAGTTTTTTTTGTAGTTTTTGCCTTTTTTTAGTTTTTTCAGTTTTGACGTCACCTGATCCAGTTTTTTCAGGTGACGTCTCCTGATCCATCCACAGATCCACAGACAACTTATTTTTATATATATAGATATATATATATATATATATATATATATATATATATATATATATATATATATATATATATATATATATATATATATATATATATACATATATATATATATATATATATATATATATATATATATATATATATATATATATATATATACATATATATATATATATATATATATATATATATATATATATATATATATATATATATATATATATATATATGTGTGTGTGTGTGTGTGTGTGTGTGTGTGTGTGTTTTTAACTACGTAAAACTTGCGAATTTACAACATTCTTCGCTGTCCCATTGTCTGTGCATATAAATAGATTGTCAGGTTTACCGAATCTTGAACATGCAACATATAATGGTCCATGGGAAAACAATCCGCATTCAGATCCATACCTCATGACTCTAATGATTGCCCTTGAGCTTTGGTGATGGTGATTGCTAATCGACCATTCCCTGTGTCGCCGTCGTCATTTATATATCCCCCTGTGCCCCCCGGTGTCCCCGTTGTAGTTGTATCCCTGTGTCCCGGTCGTAATTTATATTTCCTGTGTCCCGGTCGTCAATTGTGTCCCGGTGTCCCAGTCTGTGATTTCTCTTCGAGTGTCCCGGGAGTCATTTATATTCCTTGTGTCCCGGTGTCCCGGTCGTCATTTGTGTCCCGGTGTCCCGGTCTGTATATACATTCATTTTTGAATTGGTCTTTTTTTTAGTTTTTAGTTTTTTACCTTTTTTTAGTTTTTTTAGTTATGCCTCATGATTCTAATGATTGCCCTACGCATATGAGGGGCTCACCTCCTCCTAATACTTCGCTCTTTACGCTAAAGTATTTTTAGTAATTTCAACTACTTATTCTACGGCTTTTGTGATTCAGGGGTCATTCTTAATGAATTGGGACCAAAATTTAAGCTTTAGTGTAAAGAGCGAGGTACTGACGAGGGGGTTAATCCCCTCATATATGTAATAAAAACATGAGAATACAAAAGTTCGTTACGTAAGCTAATTTATAAGCTACGTATATCTTTTACTAATAAAAACATTCGTAAAAAAGTTCTTTTTTAAAAAAGTCTCCTTTTTAAGTAACCAATAAATCGGAGGGCAACTAGGCTTCCTCCCCCACTCCTTTTTTTCTCAAAATCATTCGATCAAAACTATGAGAAAGCCATTTAGCCAAAAAAAATAGGCACATTTCGTTTTAATTATTCCTCTGCGGAGAGCCAGAATCAAAACATGCATTGATTCTAAAACGTTCAGAAATTAAATAAAAAAAAACAATTTTTTTTTAACGGAAAGTAAAGAGCGACATTGAAACTTAAAACGAACAGAAATTACTTCGTATATGAAAGGGGCTGATTCCTCATCAACGTCCCGCTCTTTACGCTAAAGTTTTTTACTGTTTTAAAAAGTAGAGTTGAGAGAAAGAGTCAAACCTTAGCGAAAAGAACGGGACGTTGATAAGGAATCAGCCCCTTTCATATACGAAGTAATTTTTGTTCGTTCTAAGTTTTAATGGCACTCCTTACTTTCAGTTAAAAAAAAACTTTTTTTTATTTAATATTATGGTAAAGCTTTAACTTGGCTTTATATTTGACTTGGCTATATAGTTATTATAAAACTTTGACTTGGCTATATATTTCATTATTAGGCTTTAACTTTGCTATATGTTTCAGTGGGCTTTAATTGTTCTATATATTTTATTATAAAGCTTTAACTTGGCTATAGATTTAACTGAACTATATATTTTATTATAAAACTTAATATTACAGCAAAAACTGAACTGCATAAAGATCTTGTATGGATATACTGGTAACTAAAATTGCTCACTAATACAGATAAAGTATATTGACTATTTCAGCAAAGTTCTATAGCAGTAGCTTAGGGCCAGTGGTGTTACGTATGGATCAGGAGGAGTTGCCCCCTCATCTAATGGTTTCAGTCAGTCGGTAAAAAACTTTCTCAGTAAAATGGTTTTGCTAAGTGCCATAATTTTTCTGGCTTTTTTTTATGAGGTAAGTGGGCTGCTGGCAATGAATGACATAAAATCAGTGAAAGAAGATCTTGTCTCAGTCGGAAAAAATGAAGTAATTTTAATAATAATATTGGCAAAATCAGATAACGATGGCTGGCTAGTCGGTAACGTACATTGGCTCTCCTTTCCCAACATATTGGCTAGTGATGCCCCTGTGTAGGGTTGTGGTGTTTATAAAACAATTGATTGAAGATCACTTTAAAGGAAATTTGCAAGAAAGATTTTTAAGTCAGTTTAATGATGGAATTACTTTTCTGGTAATTAGACGAATTGTTTTTCGGACTTATAGCTTGAGGTTTCGTAACAACAAAAATAACAAAAGGGAAAATAAAAAAAAAACATTTCAACAAGTAAAAAATAAAGGCAAAATTTTAAAGAACAGAACTCTAGAACTGGCTAGAGTCTTAAGGATGAAATTTTTTTGTACCAAATACCAAAATACCAAATAGAAAAACAAAAATCTGGAAAAACAGAAAAGAAATGAAAAGCCTTGGATGAAAAAATAAACAGAAAAAAATAAGAACAACCAAAATTAACAGTAATCGAAAGAGGTGTAAATATAAATAAATGATAACAAAGCTGAAAATTAGAAATTAAAAAGGGACAAAAATAAAATGCAAAAATTAAAAGTTACTCTTTCAAGATGAAAAAGAAAGAAGATTCATTAAAACATTCAATTTTGATGGAATTTATTTTTTGTTGGAAGCAGCTATTCACCAAATTGGCTTTTTATTCCTTGATAGTTCAGTTCCATAATTACTTAACTGGATCGGAATTCTTCTTTCTTTCTAAATAATAATGACAATCAATGGAATTACTATTATATTACTAATCAGCAATCTTCAACCCTTTATGTTCTAATGGGTTATAGTGTTATACCATGAGTTATCTTTAGGGATCTCGCCAGCTCCACCATTTTTATCTCTGTTTTGATCGAATCTTATTTAGAAAAATGATATAGAGATAGAGGTGGAAAAAATAGATTCTTTTAAGATGGAATTACAGGTTAAAAGTATTAAATGGCGCAAGAATGAGAAATAAGGCATTTTTTGTGTCAACTAGTTGGTTTAACCAATGACGGTATTGGCTTCAGCCAGCTTAGATGTTTAACACAAAAATGGAAAAAAATTACATATGCTTCGGCTCAAACAAAATTGCTTCGCAAAAACACTTTTTTTTACTTGTCATATTAGGCAAAAAAATGATTTAGTAAGAGCTAGCATTAACCATCCTTCGGAAAACCCCCTGGAAAATACCCCTCGCGGCTGACTGGTCTCCAATGACTTTTGACTTATAAAAAAAGACAAAAAATTTCAATCTCTGATGTAGTAAGTACCTTTCGAAGTTTCTCCGACCATGAGTGGAGGTGTGGATGAGGCAAAACAGTCACCCTCCTATACAGAATAAATTTTGAATTGAACTGAATTTATATATAACCAGTTATAATACACATGAAAAACGGAGTATAATATGAATAAAAGAAAAGAGGAAAAAGGAAATGACCTAAAAAACTACACAAAAAACTTTGCAACACTTCATCTTACTTAAAAACAATTAAAACATACAAAAGCGAAATATTAATTGAATCAAAATAGCGCTCCATGGGTGCCGACCAATTCTACTATTATAAGCTTCTATGCTTTTTCTGATAGAAGCATTCGGGTCTATGATGCCGTATCTTTTAATGACCCAGGAGTTGCTTGACCATGGTGGAAGGGCAAGCAGGTATTTGGCATACCGGAAATAGATTCGCCGAAGTTTCTTCGTCTCGGTTATCGTAAACGTACGCCAAAAAAGTGCAAGGTATATTAAATTCGGCAGTACAGAAGCATTGTAAAGTTTCGCTAGCAGTTTGCGGCTGAGTCGAAGTTTGTTTGCTACCAAGCTTCCGTGTGCAGTTTCTGTTCGACGTTGGAAATGAAGGATCAAAAGCCTTCTAGTTGCTTTAAGAGTGTCACCAATAGGAAGCCCTAAATATTTCATTTGTGATTTTGGGGAAACTGGCGTGCCGTCGAGATTAATAGTAAATCCTGCTCGAGTTTCAACCCAGTTGAACAGAACCACCTCCGATTTTTCTCTGTTGAATGTAAGGTTAATCTTAGCATATTCTTTACTTAAAATAGCAAAATTTCTTTCGAACGACTGTACTGTTCGACTGGGGTTAAAAATATCATCTGCATAAGCGATTAGTGACACATCAATCCCTTTTAAAATCACGAAGGAACTGCGCTGGATTGGGCGTTCAGGATACAGTTATTAAAGGCAACTGGAGAGGTAAGGGCACCCTGTCTGACGCCTCGACGGACTGGAATAATGAAACGTGTTATGGTCCCATCAGGTAGCTTGATTGCAACAGCAAGATGGTTATACATATCGTACAAAGCACGAATGGCAGACGTGTCAACTCCCCGTTTATATAGCTCAAGGAGAATTTGTGCGTGAATCAGAGAGTCGAAACATGGCTTACATCATGACTCCCTAGGACGAGCGAATCACCAGACTTATCAGCATCTATAAATATTGACGACAGTGCAGTAAACGCGTGGGCACACCCTGGGCCTTTTTGGAAGCCAAACTGATATAGCGGCATGTAGCATTTATCTGTAAGTTCTGGCATTACGAGTTTTTCAAAAATCTTGCAGAAAGTAGTAGCAACTGTAATAGGGCGATATGAAGAACACTCATTCAGCGATTTATTTTTTTTTGGAACAGGAGTAAGAGGACCAGAAGAGAATGAGGTTGGAACTATTCCAATTGTGAACACCATTTGGAACATGAGATCAAGGTGACAAAGTAGTAGGGGACTTCCAAGAAGAATGTGTTTAGCACAAATATTATCTGTACCCCTCGAAAAAAGTTTCTTAATTTTTTGCGCAGAATTCATAATATCAGACAATGAAACAATAAACGTGGATACAGTCTTTTTTGACAGTATCCGACTGAGATCACATTTAAGAGGATATTCTACTTTGGAATCAGGTTCTGAAAATTCTTTCAGAAAATGTTGTTGCCAGGCCTCAGCAGAGATATGAGCTGACGCAGCGTTTCTTTCACTCTGGTTGCGGGTCAAACTTTTCCCCATAAGCGTCGGATTACTCATTAGCTTTTCTGAAAAATCAGAACGAATAGCGGCTCTATGTTTTTGTAGTTCCTTGGAAAAATGGCGCTTTGTGGAAATTATTTGGTTCACTATGCCGTTCTTGGGTCTCCCGTATTCTATCCATATGCCGAGCCAAAATTTGGCCTTCTGGCAGGTTTCAACAAGGGTTCCCGGACCAGCCCTTAACTTGTGACCCAGCATGGACTCTGGATTGAGGGACAAAGTGCAATTCCGCTTGTAGTAGCGCATGCGAAATAAGTGACGAGTACATATTTAGTTTTAGACGAATTTCAGACGTCGGAATAGGTACTGATGTTTGGAGCAAGTCAAAAGGTATTTTTATCTTCAAAAGTAGGTTATCAAGCCAGTACTGATACTGAGTCAAATCGGTTTTACTCCATTCAATGATAGTTCTCCATTTTAAAGGTCGATTTGTGCGCATTCAATAAAATGGTGTACTGATTTGGAACGATAGCGGTAAATGGTCAGAAACAAAAAAAAATCACGTAGCACATCTACTGTTAATGAGCGACTAAAAATACTACTAGATACAAGGACATGATCAAGGTTAGAAACTGATCCGGTAGGGTGAATGTACGTAAAGTCACCCGCTTTCGGTACAAGAGCACTTTCATTTGGAATCAGACTAAGCAGAAGAGCTGAACGCGAGCTTTCACTTTTGGATATATCACAATTAAAGACCCCCAATAAAATCCAATGGAGATGAGAAGCAAGTCCACCCGAGAGGCACCCTCGTTTTTTAAGTTTTTTCGCTGGTACAAAATGAACCATGTGTGAGGGTAAGGCATCGAATATATTTCTACTGTCGTTAGAAAGAAAATGTTCTTGGAGACAAATAATTTCTTCGGTGAGGCAGAGTTGTTCAAGCACAGTAATTTTGGTACTAATACTACCATTCATATTCCAGGAGACGAAACGCTTGTAAATTTAAAATTCATTCATTTTGGGCGTTTGAGGTCATTAACTTCGCTGACTTGTTAGATGGGCAGCTAGCGTGGTAGCATGTGTATCGGGTGCTTGTACAGCTTAGGCACCGTATCGCATTCTACCAGGGATTTTCTTTCGTTGCTCCATGGTTATTGTGAGCACAATGGGCACACTTCGAAACGTTTTTGCACTGGGCCCCTATGTGGCCAGATTCATGGCAGTTGTAGCAACATTTCGGAAGAAAGATAAATTCTTTAATTCTGAAACTTTCAAAGTCCACTTTCATTGACAGTTTTGTGGCAGTATCAAGGGATTCACGACTTGGAATATAAAGCTTGAATGCGCGTGATTTTCCACACTGTTCGGCTTTCTCACATCCAGAAACTAGACTTTGAATAACATCTGTGTCAAGGGGTTCAGGAATCCCTTTAATCAGTCCTATGTACAAAGGGGTTTTTGCTTTGGCATCGGATTCTGAATTTTTATTTTTGATCGCTAGTGCTATTTTTTCCGCCGTAGCCTTGTGAGCTACAGTCATGTGCCAACCGTTCCTTCCAGGCCTTAGTTCAACTTTGGAGACGTCTAGAGCCTCTCCACATGCAGATTTGATAAATTTCTTTCGTTCCAGTGGTGTTTTCAAGGGTGGAGGGTTTTTTACAACGACTGAGTATGATAGCTTTTGCGGAGCGTGAAGTTCACTAGAGGGGCTGGTATGGGTAAAAACGTGGAACTCACCTTTGTTAATACGTTCCATAAGGCCGTCAAAACGACGACACATGTCGTTTACTTCAGTAGTTATACATGCATTTATCTCCTCAATACAAGCCGGGACTTCTGTAGGTTCAAAAATAACGAAGGTAGGCAAGGCACGATTTTCCTTTGCTGACTTGACAAAGAATTTGGCTATATCCAAAACATTTTCATCATCTTTCAGAGACTTGCGAAAGGGGTCCGGTAGACCAGATTTTAACAGCAACAGTTCTTTTGCACTTAGAATATCATCTCTACTGAAGAATTCCACAGCACGGCTTACAATCAGCTGGTGTTTTATGCCAGCGAGCATTGACCTCAACACAAAGTTCAATATCGCATTCCAAACGATATTATTTTATCCATTTTCGCTGCTAATTAGGCCGCAGTAACCAGTCCGAAAATTATTGCAGGGGCGAGCCAAGCTCGTAATCAAGCGTCAGTTAATTCAGAATAAATTATCTCACAGGGATGAGTCACAATGAATGAAGGAACCTGGGAACAAGGGAAGTGTAAGGACCCCCTCAACTGTTCCCCACAATTTACGGGGAACTTAATACCGGCGGGTACAATACGTCGCTTGCGGGAGGCTCCTTCCCCCCTTCTGCTTGTTCCCAGTACGCTTCTTAATTATATGAAATCAAAAATTATCTATGGTCACTGAAATAATCCGAGTATAAACCACTGAATTAATGCAAGTGTAAAATCTAAAAAAAAGGAATATATTCACTCTGAATCTAGGTCAAGTTGAGCCATAGCAAATATTATGAAATTACAACTGAATTACCTGCGGTCACTGAGTTAATTCAAGTTCACAGCACTTAATTAATGCAAGTCCAAAACAGGCTTTAAAATCCAATAGATCAAAAGAGGTGTTCGCATTTGCAAGACTGCATTTTGCTCATTAGAGGTTTAATGTTACTCTTTACTTTCATAATAACACTACAGATAAAAAATAGCCCCAGAGATCATAAGGGATAAATATCATTTCCACATTTTTCATGCGTTTTTTAATGATTTGTTTACCCCCCCCCCTCATCCCAAAAAAGCAATTCCTCTAATCAAAATTCCTGGTTCTGGTATTGGGATTATCCAGAAGTTTATACCTCTACCATCCCCTCGTCTCTGCCTTAGAACTAATTCTGTACTTGTCTGAAGGCTCAATGAGAGCTGAGATGTTTTGGTATTAAAATAAATTCTTTGATATATCTTCCTCCCTCCTTATTTAAAAAAAAATCAGAGAGCCTCATTGTAGAAGCTTAAGTGCCTTTTTAAGTTTTGTAATTTGTCCATTGCTTACATATAGTATTTATTATTGGGAACGGAAGATGTGGGATAGATATGGGATGTTATCCGTTAGCTTTAGCTAACGGATGTTATGGAAACATGCGGTCATCTTTCGAAGAGGAGTTTTCTGCAGGGGGAATTTTCAATGGGGAGAAAACTTTTGGGAAAATCTTCCTTCCATTGAGGATCAAATTGTCCAGCAAGATTTTTCCGTGTAAAAATGTGGGTAATATCCACTAGCAGGTTTGCAAAAAGTTCCAAAGCTACCAGTAGCAGAATTCCAAAAGTTGCCGACACTTTAGCAGCTCAAATTGTGTTATGACAGCTTTGCCTTGAGCAAAAAGCATATTTATGCGTAAACTTGGCTGAGGAGTACAAATATAACTTAATATGACTTGCAGTTATAAATATCAATAGTTTCCTGAATTACAAGTAACAATAATTTTAATTAAGTGGCACGCCATATACTAGCCACAAAAATCATACTCAGTAATCTTATATGCACCATTTTATCAAAAGCGCTGTATCGAATTTACTCTAATACTGCTAGTGGAGTACAGTATTCAAAGTCTGAAGCATACTGTATAGCTTACTGTTGTTACTTTACGAATGAAGTTTTACACTCCTATGCTATTGGTATTATAGAAATAATTTATACCCAACTGCAAGTTTGATACTTATTGGTTGCTATGCTACAATTATAAGAAGCACCATTTAATTTTCTAGATGAACAATATTGATTGACGGCTTGGCAGTCATATGCGTTATGAAGTTGTGTTATTAGTTTTGCCCGAATCTAATCCCCAAAATTAACACAGAATTGCTGCTACATTGCATTGGGCTGTTTCAGGCAACTAATCTTCCACGTTTTAACTTTCCCATTAACTGCTTTAACTGGATGTGCACATTGATAGCTACTAGTCCTTTTAAGATTCTTTCAACTGTCAAATAAACAGTTTTGAGACAATTTCGCTATTTGTGTGAGATTTGGACAAATATTCACTTTCAGTCGAAGAGAAGTGGAGCAGCTAAAATCTTGTCCACAAGGATATCAACGACTTAAATGCAAATTTTTAAATAGCGATATAGAAACTCAATGAGCTTTTAGTTTGAACAAGTTTTAAAAAGTAGCAGTGGGAGAAGAGATACATCTCTTTTTGCAGAAGAGAAGAGATACATACATCTCGTGAGAAGAGATATTTCAGAAGAGATATACCACCTGATAAGAAAAAAAAAATATTAAAACGAAAATAGCTCGTTTTTGTTTTGTAGTTGCTCTTTTTAAGAGTTTTGGTTCCTGTTGTGTCTAGTTACTGACAATTCATTACCACGAAGTATTTGATCAGTTCTAAAATACAGATATCAGGTAGCAAAGTAAGAATTTAAGAACAACATATGTAAAAAAAAAAGTCTGAAAATACTATAAAACTTTACATGAAAATAATCTGGAAATAGCAACCGAATTTTTACTTTTGACTATAATATTTGTTTTTTATGAATCATGTTTTTGGGTCACTCCCATTTTTATCAGCTATTCCCCGAATTTGAATATTATCTATATCTTAATTTTGTCTTATTCAGAGGGGCAGAGGGGAGGGGTTGGAAAAGTTTTGAATGGCAAATCCAACTCCACCGCAATATATTTTTTTTATTATAATGTTTTTATCTCAAGATTAGCCTTCGCACAGGGTTAATAATTGAAAAAGAGAGGAGACACATACATCTCACAAGCAGAGATATTTCATAAGAGATACATCACCTGGTAAAAAAAAAGAATATCAATAACGAAAACAGCTCTTTCTTCTTTTGTAGTTGTTATTTTTTAGAGTTTTGGTTCCTATTAGGTCTAGTTACTTACAAGTCATTACCACGAACTGTCTGATCAGTTTTCAAACATGGATATCAGGTATCAAAGTAAATATTTAAGACCAACCATTTAAAAAAAAGTCTGAAAATAACATAAAACTTTACAAGAAAATAATCTGGAAATAATAACCGAAGTTTTACTTTTGACAATAATATTCGTTTTTTATGAATCATGTTTTTGGGTCACTTCCGTTTTTATCTGCTATTCCCTGAATTTGACTATGATCTATAGCTTATTTTTGTCTCAATAAGAGGGGCAGAGGGGAGGGCTGCAATTTTTACGGTAAGAAGATTTTATTCAGGAAAGTTTTGACTGACAAATCTAATTCTACCACAATGTTTTTCTTAATTGTATTGTTTTTATCTCACGATTAGCCTTCATACAGGGTCAATAGTTGCTCAAGCATCAGAAGTTGTGGAGGTAGGCCTGGAAATTTAAAACAATTTCCAATGCCCTAATTTAAGGAGAATATCTATTCGGTAGAATTTCATTCTCTTACTTAAAAGCTTGCCTAGCCCGTAAAAATATTCTAGACTGCAGTTGAACAACTCAATCAATCAGGAATGTCTACCAAAATTTTTGCAGGGGGGAGGGCAACAGAATAGTAATGGTGAATGGGGAGGAAGAGGAGGGGAATACATTTGATTATAAAAGGTTATTTACAAAACAAAATTCGCAAGGAAAAAAAAATGCTTAATTTCTTATTCCAAATGCAGCAAAACTGGAGAACTTTTTAAACAGCCAGGATTCCTGTCAAAAATATCAATCCCTTTAATTGGTACTTATATATTAAACTGCCTACACTCAAGAAGTGAAGTTAGGTTAATCTTAATGAAAAATACCAAAATATAATAAAAATATAGTGCTTTAGAAACAAATTTAGGCTACATGTTTGCACATTATGGGGGGATTACCTGACCTAAACTAACCTACCCCCCTCCCTCATTAATGTGCAAATATATAGCCGAAATTATGTAGTGTTAATGTAGTTGTATATGTCTTGACATAATTTTTCTACGTATGTAGGTGGCTTATGACTTCCTCCACTGGCACATTAATGGATGGAGTGGCATATGCATCCGAGAACAAATAATCTCACAATAATCCCACTGGCACATTAATGGATGGAGTGGCATATGCATCCGAGAACAAATAATCTCACAATAATCCCACTGGCACATTAATGGATGGAGTGGCATATGCATCCGAGAACAAATAAATTTTGGTAAATCCAGCGAGAAATTTGCTTGCACACTATCTTATCCCCCCATCATCACAGATGCATTATCTGATGCAAAACTACTCAGATTCGTTTTTGGTACTCCAATATCTTTAGCAGAAGTTTTGTTAACACTGTACATAAATCTTTAGCTGTGCACTGCTGTACTTCAACCAACTGCAAGAATGAGTCTTTCACAACTTTCTTCCACCCACCACTCTTAGCTTCATTCACTGCATCGACATGACGAATAACATCAACTAGGCTTTTCGAATTACTCACATCAGGACTTCTGTCAATGATTACCAAAAAACAGCTCTTTCTCATCAGGTTGCACACGTCCACATAAGCTACTTCTCCAATTACTTTATTAATCACATGTGTAGTTTTTTTCGACTATACTGAGCACCCTTTACTATTTCCGGGTCAGGAAATGCTCTCTTTATTGTTTCTGGAAGCTCTTTCATAATATTGATTGCAAAGTTATGCCTCACCAGAAGTCCACTTCAAATCAGTTCGGCCTGCCTGATTTTATGACTTTTTAGAATCCTGTCATTCGTTTCTATACTCGCAATTGAGAACTGTACCTTGGGAGCAGTACTAAGTGTTGAGATACCTTAATGAGTAGAATTGCTCAAGTGGCGCCTAATATGAAAGCTATTACCCGATAAATCGGTATTACACAGAATACAGCGAGGCTGCCCTGTGTGCCCTTTACCAATATAATGTTTTCCATCAAGGCCAATATTCCAATTTAGTGTAAGTTTTCTTTCCTCATTCTGCTTCCTTGTGGTAGCTTTCTTAGCTCCAAATTAATTTAACAGCTTATACAACTTTAGACCTGTATAACATGATAAAAGCAGTAAACTAGCTTTAAAATCCAATAATTTGAACTCTTATATCAAATTTTACACTTCCCTTTGCCACAAAGGAGGCTCAAATTAAGGTTTGAAAACTCAAAAGGTTTGATACACTACCATCAACACAAGTTTTTCGTCAGAGTTGTCAAAGGTTACATAGGTCTCCTGTAGAAAGTCTATGACCACATTAATTCATTTGATTTGGTATAGATTACGTATTTTCGTTGATCAAAAGCTAGCCTCTGACATTCAACATGAAGAAAGATAAAAAATTTGGCAAAGCGAGGAGCCTCTTAAGAACTTGGGTGCTTGAATGATTTAACGTTTTCTGGCTTGGCCTTGGCCAACCACAATTCAAGATTCTGTACTTATTAGTTCTCTTAATACATAACCTAGTTCCAAAAATCACTTCCTTCAAGTGGGTGTTTAGTGGTGTCTAGAGTAGCAACTTCTTCTGGCACTGGTGCATGGCCAAGTGTATGAATATGATTTGCCCTAATATACCCATGTGAGTTAGCCTCCTTCCTTGTTTATTTATTTATGCTTAGCGTCACTTAGCTATGAGCAAACTTGGATAATATTCTTGGTCAGTTTTACTGCCACAGAGCTCCTTCCTTTTGAATTTCCACTTGTTTCGGATATTCAGCTTAGTGAATACCATAGAGCTTGTATGTGACGTCGCAGATACATGCTACGTTATGTGCTAAAAATCGCCATGTGACAATAGCTACTGCTACTACTATTATCAAATCACCACAGCACCAAGCCTTCAGAGGGAAAAACAGCTGTGTATGCTCCTTCTCCATCCCTATATATTCAAAGCCTCCCTCTTTAGACCATCTCAGGAAGCTCCCATTTCTTTTAAATCTTTCTTTATAACATTCTCTTGCCCTAACCGTGGAACTGCTTTCTGTGTGGCCCAAGACGGTTGACTGAAAAGGACAATCTTAGGCAATTTGTCATCTTTCATCAGCAGAACTTGCCCAAACCATCTCAACCTTTTCTCATTATAGTCCTAGAAAGGGTGATTGAATTGCAATTTTTGTACAGCATACTGTTTGAAATACTGTAAGCCAACCGGGTACCTTGAATTATCCAAAGAAAACTTCTCTGGAAGATATCTAGCAAATGTTCATCGGCTTTTCGTAGCGTCCATGCTTCAGAACCATATTTGTCCACTGTCATCACTGTAGCTTCCGATAATCTAACCCTGGTTTGCAGACTTATCTTCCAATTCCTCCAAACTTTTTTTTACTGTGAGAAACCACCCTGACCCTTGGCTATTCTACTTTTAACATCTTCACTTCTCACATCGTCCTTACTACTGATACTACCATGGTAAGTGAAGCTGTCCACCTCATCAATCTTTTCGTTACCCAATGTCACCTTTTCCCATTCTAGCACTCTGGACTCACAAAATCTCTAAAACTTCATTCATTTTGCTCACACTTTCATCTTGGATGCTTTAAATCATTAGTACAATCAGAGTCCAGGAAAGTTTGTCCTTGCCATATGATTCTGTGTTCTCCCAGTGCCTTTCTTGTGCTCCTTAGGACAAAGTCCATGAAAATAATCCATATATAGGAAAATAGAACACAACCCTGATTTAACACGAAATTAATAACACTTAATACAACTCCTAATTTAATGCCAAAACCAGCTGCTAACCTCATTTTCTACTCTAAGCGCAGCAGTGTTATTCCTGTCAGCTAGATTGCCTTATAGTAAATTTCTACTTACTGTTGATTTCTCTCCGCAGGCTCCTTTTTGCTTGATAAAAATTTCAGGGCGAAATAAAATTATTTATAGATGAAAGAATACAAACATCAGTACATAAAAATTGAGTTGTACCACATTGTAACATAATTTTGTAAAATTTACTATATTTTGTCGAATTGTTCTAACTTGTACCAGCAGAGGTGAAATAACTATTCTCATTCCAAGTAGTAACCATTTTTCCACTGGTAACGGAAATAGTAACCCTTTGCATAGTTCAGTAAGTGCCTGGAACACACCCTAAATTTCTTTAGAAATTTATATAGTCATCAGTTTCATCAATATTGATTGCTTCATCGTCATCATTGGTAAATCTTATCCAAAAGAGAATAGGCATAGAAGATTTGTCGAATTTGCAAGAAATCTGTTACAGTAGCCTACACGGAAAATACTTGTCCATTGATTAAGCAACTGGAACAAATATGTCTGCTCCTGCTAAAACACATGACGGTATGTAGCAAATAGCTTATAAAAATTGTTGATTAACTTAGGTCAAGGCTACAAGGGTTTTCCAATATTAAGCTGTTCATAAGCTAGGCTATTTCATTTTCTTTCCCACGATGGTTTGTAATTCTGCACGATAATTTCCAGGATGCTAGTCTGTGTTTATCTACCCAAAAGAAGACACTGTAAAATTCTGACAACCAGCTTACTTTAATTAATTTTGAAAAATGGCAACTTAGCCTAGACTAGCCTACTTATATTTATAGCTTGTACTTGCTTATACATACATAGTCCAAACAATATATTTCCAATATGTGATTCTTTTGTTTCAGCTCAATACACATAAATTAAAGTAGCCTAGGCTAACATTGATAGTATTTTGAAATAAAAAAATACATGGGAGATATGTAATTTGGGATAGGCAATATGGCCAATGTTGGTATTACCAGAACAATTTTTTTTGGTCATGAAACTAGGCTATTGTTAATAGATGCATTTTGACTTTTTGAACATCTTTTCTCTCTTGCAAACCTAACAAAAAATTGTCTTTAAAAGCCACAGAGCAATTTTCAGTCTTAAAACATTAGTGATTTCAAATTTCAAATCAACAAAAACAGAAATGATTGTAATTCTATATAGGCCTATGTATAAATACAAGAAAGTTTGGGCTGGAATAACTCTGTAATGGTGAGTTTGTAGTAGTTTTGCAACAGAGAAAAGATGTTCAAAAAGTCAAAATACATCTGATTAACAATAGGCCTAGTTTCATGACCTAAAAAAATTGTTCCAGTAATACCAACATTGACTGGCAATATATTTGCATAGGCTAATAGAGGGGCTTGGGTTAAAGTAAATCAATTAGTTTTTAGGAATGATAAAAGTAAAAAATCTATTTGAAGATTTGGTAAAATTCTTGTTTAGTGACTTTTGGCTATTTTGGAAAGGGGCTAGGTTCAGAAAACAAAACTTTCAGGGATGAGTCTACAGGCTAAACATATTCTGCAAAGGTATTTAAAGTACCTGCCTCTACTCCTTCTCCCTCTAGAGGGCTTTGAAATTTGCCTACATTACAGACAGCATTCTATTGAAATTTTGACAAAACAACATTCTACCTTAAAGAGGGCCCTGAAATTTGCCTACATGACAGACAACATTCTATTGAAATTTTGACAAAACAACATTCTACCTTAATTTTCAGTCACCAGCTTTTTTTCCCTGCCTTTAGTTTTGAAAGTGTATTTCCTGTTATTTGAGTAGAATTCTGAGCCATATCCTTAAAAAATTACCTTAAATCACAGCTTAGAGCAATATAAGGATTATCCATCCTTGTGATGCTCCATGAGAAAAAAAGAATTCATTAGGTGTAGATTGTGGCTGTTAGATTAGACTCTTGTGGAGGACTCTGCAGCTTCCCAATTGTAAAGGAACTCCTGGCAGTGCCATTCCCTATCAAGGTGGGACTTGAACATGTCAATTGAAGTAGCAGAAACTGTTTCTTCAGAGAGCTGGTTCCACATATTGATGATTCTTTGGCTGAAGAAGTGGCTTCTATGTCTACTCGTGGAATGCTGCATGGAGAGCTTCAAAGAATGTCCTCTAGTACCAGAATGCAAGGGCTGTGCAAAGAGACCGGGAAGGGTATTTTTAGAGAGGATTTTTTTGGTTAAAATAATGTCACCCCTTTTCCGTCGGTATGTCAGCATTGGCAGCTTCAAACGACGTAGTCTTTCTTCGTATGGAAATTTATTCATGTTGGTAACCATCTTAGTGGCATGATGCTGGACATCCTCAAGCAACTTTCTATCTTTTTTGAAGAAAGGGGCTGCCAATGACATTCCAACCTCCAGGCATGGACGTACAAGCGCCTTATATAACTCTAGGGTGTCGGCTGGAGATGGTTCTTTTTATGATACCAAGGGTTTTATTTGCAGAAGATGAAACAGACTTAGCATGACTGCTAAACTTTAATTGGTGATCTACAATAACCCCAAGATCTCTTTCATCAGAAACAGCAGAAAGGAAGTTGTCTTGAAGGAAATACTTATGATGCTTGTTATTTTTGCCAAAATGAATTACATGGCATTTGTCAACATTGAAAGTCAGAAGCCACATGTTAGCCCATCTTACTAGACTATCAAGATCTGTTTGAATTGATTGCTGGTCAGAGGGAGTTGCCGCTTTTCTAACTAGTTTTGAGTCATCAGCATAAAGGGTAATAAGATTTGAAAGAAGGGTGGGTAATTCATTAATATAGAAGTTGAAAAGTGTTGGTCCAAGAATAGTGCCCTGGGGCACGCCACTTAATACAGTTGTGGGAGAAGAGAAATGAGGAGTTCCTTGCAAATCAAAAACTCAATATCAATGTTGTTTTTTTTCAAAATTTAGGAAATGTATTTGCATATCTTTAAAACCTTGTAAATGGGGATTGAGCAAAATTGTGAAGCTGAAAACATTCTTGTTGTACTTCATTCAAGCTGAAGATCTATTTTGCAAGGTTTCACTTTTATAAAACACATATTTTAAAGGTCAGGACCCTCTAGATAGAGAGGGAGTGGAGGTAGGTACTTCAAAATATCTTCCCAGGACATACTTTAGCCTTTAGACCCATCCCTGAAAGTTTCATTTTCCTAACCTAACCCCTTTCTGTGATAGCCTAAAGTCACTAAACTAGAACTTTACTGAAGTAGAACTGTAAGATTCCTTAATCATCACTTCCTAAACTGATCAGAAGGTAAATTTAGAGAGGTGAATATAGGGACAAAGTGAACAAAATAGGCCCACTCAATATCTTTTTATGCTCTTTCCAAATCTAGCATTTCCTTGGCTCACAAATTCTACTTAGAGTAAATTGAATTGCACTCCCATCCCTCACTTGCAAATATATAGCCTACCATGAATTGTATATAGGCCTAGGCTATTCAATTCATTTTTCATTATTTAGGCTAATTTTTAAATTAGTTTGAAGAAATGTGACTTATGGGGAATTTGGTGAAATAGACATACGAGTCAAGGAATATGGGCTATTTGCAGATTAATTGTGGTGTAAAGTTGATTCCTGATGTAAATTAATGTTCAGTTTAGATTCAGGAAACTGATTATAAATGCAGAACTGTTCATAGAGTATGGCAACCAGGGCAACTGCCCTAGGCACCATGGCCAAATGGTTGCCTATTTGATCAAAGTCTTTGCTTTGATTTCAGAATATTGCCTAATAGGGAGTCATTAGGGAAAAGGTTAAATTTAATATGAATGTTTTTTTTTTTATTCTTTCATAAGAGGATCAGTTTTGACCAAATCTGTGAGGGAATTCTGCCACTACCTCTATCACCCAAACCATCACCTTGCCCTCTTCCCCTCCCCCCTCCCTCGCGGCCTGTAACCCCTAATGTCAGCCATAATCAACTCTGTGTCAAATGGGTACATAGATAAATCTGGGGGGAGGGGTGAACAGGGAGAGCATATGCCAGCACAAGATGACTGGTCTACAACCTTTCATTATGTTTCATGGCTTGAGGGCCATGAAATTAAGATCAGCACTACTGGTTTTAACTGTAAATTCTGATACTGTAACCTTTACTTTTTTCCTCCCTTCCCTTATCTGGCCAGGTATGCCTGTACAAGTACTGACAAAGGGCTAGGGAATGCCAACAGATTTCTAATAGATTTTATTTACACATGGGTATGCCCTGGCTAAACCTTTTGAAGGGGATCTGAAGAGTTTTTGGTAAAATTTTAGTGTGGCTACTTTTTGCTGTTTTGGAAAAGGGTTAGGTTATGAAAAATGAAACTTCCATTAATAAATCTAAGGCTATAAACATACCATGGGAAGGTGTTGTTAACCTTGTATGTTAACCCTCTTCTCTTTTCTATGTCTTGGAAATTTGCCTACTGGATAAGTCTTCATAATTTGTTAGATTTAGGGTTAAGGCACAAACAAGACAAATATTGTTTGCTTAACAGAAGGTATTTTCCTCTGATGAACTAGATTCTTGAAAGAGACTTGAAGAATGGATCTTGGCTATTTTGAAATTAGAACCTATTGGAATTTTGACAAAACAACATTTTAACTTAATTTTCAGCATTTTTTCTTGGTTTTAGGAAAATGCAATTTCTGTTACTTCAGTAGAATTTTAGGCCATATATATATATATATATATATATATATATATATATATATATATATATATATATATATATATATATATATATATATATATATATATATATATATATATATATATATATATATATATATATATATTATTTAGCATATTGTTTGAAACCTCATAAATTAGGATTGAGCAAAGTTGTGAAGCTGAAAACAATTTTTTAGTACTTCGTTTAAGTAAAACATCTATTTTGTAAGGTTTCACTTTATAACACAAAATTTATAAATGTCATCAAAGGTCAGTACCCTCTAAATAGAAAAGAAGTAGAGGTAAGTGCTTCAAAATAGCTTCCCATGACATGCTTTAGTCTATAGATCCAACCCTTAAAGTTTCACCTTCCTAACTCAATTCCCTTTCCAAGGTAGCAAAAAGTAACTAAACTGGAATTTTACCATTTATTATTAATATGTCAGGCATATTCTCCCTCCCTTCATGCAATTTTTTTTATACTTCAGCTTCCTAAAAATTTGGTTATGTGTGCCTATGTTAATATTAATACCTCGCTTATTAGAGTAGAAACCAGTCCATTATTAATTGTTTTTGTGTATTACCAGAGCCCAATCTGTCTTAAAGTTTTATTCATAATTGTAAAGACAAAATCTTTTATGTATTTTTATTTATTGGTATAGAAAAAGTGCAAAACTGATAACAATTTAAAATGCCTAGAAGTATATATGTTCAATAATTCATCATTTTGTTTATTTGATTAATTGAGCATATATTATTCTTTGTGCTTATAGTCTGGTATATCATTCTGATTATCTATTAAGTAGAATATTCAACACTCTAAACTGATATTCAAAATATTCCTTTTCAGCTTGGAGCTCTGGAACCAAGGATTATGAAGATTTTTATTTGTTTTAACTTTTTTCTCTTGTTCACATACCCTTCTTACTTCCCAAACTGGTTTGTATATGTAGGCCTATTATAATTATTGTGTTGGTTTAGTTGTGAAGAATACAACAAGAAGATATATATCTAAGGTCCAATATGAGCAATTAGAAAAGACTGGGATTTAATTTTTGGTGTGTGTGTGTGAGAGATAAGAAAGTTTTAAGAATGGTAAGCTTAAAGCCATGTTATGTATTCTTCAAGCCCTTTAAATACAAACTATGGGATTGTTCAAACTCCATTGGAAACTTCAGGAACAGACATTTTGATGTTCATATTCTCATATTTGATAAAAATTTATAGGTTTATCTATATTGTAGACAGATGACATAATTGGAAAAAAGATATGGAAGACAGATGAATTATTTTGGTCTCTTCTGAGACCAAAATTTGTTTTCCTTATTTGCAGATTAACCTTGATGAGAATAGCAAATGTTTTATAGGAATATGTAGGGACTGCACAAATAATATCAATCTCTGAGTGCTGCCAAAAGACTAAAATACATTATGCTTATCAATTAACCTTTGTTTTCTGTTGGAAAGAAACTTCATTTTCATGCTCAAAACATTATTGTAAACATAACCATTAACAGCTATCTAATTCCAATCACCTATTCATCTTTTTCAGACTATGAAAAAATTAGGTTATTTATTTTCTTCCTTCTTTGTTTTACTTAGGCTTACTAGTAAGTTTTGTGCAAACTTTATGTTTGCTGCTTGGAAATACACCTTGCTATAGAAGTACAAGTCCTATTTAAAGAAAAATGATTTTCAATGATCCCTCTTTGAGGAGAGGCATCCTCTCCTTTTGCAATATATATTTGAGATTTGCTTTTAAATTTTCAAAATTTCTTAATACATCACTGAGAAGGAGTAAAATCAGAATAAGAATTTTTATGGCATTAAGGGGGTCACCCCCCCCTTCATTCTATTTGAATTTAGATATTGGATTTATTGATTCAAAAGAGTAACATGTCACCATAAAGATTTTGGGAATTAGATTCTGAATGTAATAGGGCTCCATAGTAAGTGAATGTGTATAGATATTCTTTTTGGGTGGTCATAGGTTGCTTATATCCATGATAAGAATGAATCCACAAAGTTTCATCACAAGCTGAGATCTTGTGCATCATGGCCTAGTCTTAGTTCCAATCTTTATATGGAACCTCTTTTTCTTAAGTGGCTGTCATTTCTCTATGAGGCTAGTGTATTTTGTTCATTATTTGAGATCTTCCCTTGCAAAACATGGAAGACATCCCACTGTTAGATATAAAAATGATGGATTTTGTGTTGCAAATTAGTTACAGCTTATATTTTGCTGTCAAATGACTTTTATTCTCTTGACTATTAAAAAGTCCGTTTTCCATTAATTTTTGAATATATGATATTTGTACCAATAGCACTTATATTTATTTTAACAGCCTAAAATGCTGAATAAGCTTTGTTTGCATACCTCTTCTGCTTCAAGTTTGCATTTTTATTTTGGTGTTATTTTTTTTTACTAATGGAGTTGTGATGGAAAAATCATTATAGCTATAATTAAGAGATTACCAATTTCCTATGGCATACCGCATTGGTTGCAATTTCTGAATTAAGTTTAATTTGTTTTCAAACATCCATTGCAAGTTAAAAAAAATCCTTTTTGTCCATTTCCTTGAAGCAAATTGATGACTATTTACATAATGCCTTACCTTTATGTTTATGTTTCTGTTCATTCTTCTTACAAATCAAATAGGTTGCAGTTAGTTTATTGATATTAATCTCTTTCTTAGGGTTTTTGGAACAGAATGCTGCCTGTCCTATATTGAAGAGGTTAGTATAGAAAGAGAGTTTTAACTGTGATTTAAGTATGGGTTACTTGCTATTTATTTACTGTATTTTTTTATAATTAGGTATAAATCTTTTTAATTTATATAAGGGGTGGCATTAAAAGGTCTAATTACATGTAGTTTATTGGTTTATGTCAATAGTTTTTTTCTTCTCTATTCTGATTGTTATGATAATTTAAGCAGCTTGAGATGGTGAAAATTTATGAATTGCTACAATGCACATTTTCTTATTGAAACAAATTTTTTATGAATGTAGAAAATAGTGGGAATCCACCAAAAATTGCAAAGATCTTCTAGGGAAATCTTGAGCAATATGAATTTAAATTAGTTCTCTTGTTTTTTTGTAAATGCTGATTCCCAATGAGTATTGATTAGTGCTTATCCTTGGTATTAGTTGAATCAAAATTCATTTTCAGCAATGGTTTAGCCTGCTGAACTGCTGAAGTAAGTCAAAAGCCCTAGTTCAACTAAAGGCTCATCCACACTGAGATTTTAATTATATTGAGACTCAGCTAGCACTAATTTTAAGCAAACCAATTTTTCTCCACAATTTTTTGCCAATCAGAAGCTTCTTTGATAAATCTGATTGGCTCAAATTAGCACTAGCTAAATATCAGTATTATTAAAATTTCTATGTGAATGGGCCTTAACCTGAGCTTAATAGTGGCTAGCAAATCACAAAAAATTAAAAATCACAACCTTAGAGTTTGGTCATTATGTAACTGTGTAACTACACCCGTTGTTAGTAGTTTGTTTATAACAACACTGTATTTAAAGTTGTAGTTTCCTTTTCTGTAAAAGCTACTAAATTGAGTAATCTATTCTCATGTAATAAATTTTGTAACATTTTATGGTCTTGATTGCAGATATCGAATCCCAGATTCGAAGCATCCAAGAGAAGAAAAAGACATTGGCAGATGGAGAAATTGCTGAGAAGAATGGAGTTGGTCTTGGCGAGAGTGGGTTTTTTGATGTAGATATTTATGATGCTGCAGCCAAAGGGAAATATTCAAACTATGTCACTTCAATTGCACCAAATGATGAACCTGATGTAAGTATTTTTGTGTATATTTTCAAACCATTGTTAACTTTTACTTATAGCAGGTCAGAATACTTCAGGTAATACAAATTTAAAAAAAGCACAATAACACAGAGTGAAAAGGGGTTGTTTAATTTCCTCTCAAGACTTCCCAAGACCCCTCTCCCCTCCCTTTCACTCTTTTTTCCCATGAAGTTCTATAGAAAAGACATTGGTAATATTCTATCTCGAAAATTAAACCTCTTAGGGATTATTTAATGTTGAACTAATTATATCTTCAAGAATCTGAAACCACAATTGAGTAGTACTTTTGTAACACATGTATAACAAAACATCCAATTATTTTTTGTTCTTTAGTTTTGGTGTTTTTTATTTTATAAAGTAATGCTATGAGGAATAAGTCAGGAGCTATTGTATTTGCTTTATACCAAACCATATCAAAGATTTTCTGATAGTTAAGTTCTTGTCTTGTATCAGCCTCTCTTGGTAACCAGTCAGTGACTTTTTTATATATTGTTAAAACAGCAAGACTGGCATTGTCATATATATTTGTAACTAGCTGTTGGGGTGGTGCTTCGCGCCACCGCCACCAAAATCTTCACGTGCCAAGCTTGCTAAAGCTCAACAATTTATAATAAACCTCAAATTTTTAAGTATCTGTTTTAAGGTTTTCGAATTACTTTAGTCTATTGTCAAAATATTTCGAAATATTTATGCAATTCCCAGTTTTTACATTTTAGTTTGTTTTCTCTTTCTTCTTTATTTTTCAGACGTCATATGCAAACCCTCAACACAAAAATGCATACAACTTATTTTTATATATATAGAAGATATAATCTGGCATAACAGACATAACACACAAACAACTTATTTTTATATATATTTGTAATGGTCCTATTATTGATGGGAAATACATATGATAAGTGATAATAAGCATGAAATTTGACAGAATTTTGTGAGTAATCTAGGGCTATATCCACTAGTTGGAGGGACGAGTAAGGGGACTTAAAAGAAATGGCAACATTAGCAATTATTGTATTTGGAAAGATGATATATTTGGAATAGAAGAGTAACTAATCTTTAAATATTCCATTATTGGATGAAATACAAATTTATATTAGGGACCAAAGCATCTTACCAAAAACTATTGCACTGGTGTTAAGTAACCTTAACAAATAGTACAAATCCATAGCCCAAGTTTCCTCAACAGAAAGTTTGTAGATACTAAAATTTATCAAATTTTAAGGAATATAATTGTGTATAATTTGTTCAAAATTGTTCTGAATTAAACTCTAATTTGCTATAGACTCAAGGTAGAGAAGAAGAAAGGCATATGTTGAGAATTCATTGATAATAAATTCATAGGTAAGAAAATAGGCTAAAAAAAATATAAAACGATACTGCTCTACCAAACTGTATAAACTAAATTATTTTGCTCTGTGTTATGATTGGCCATATGATCCAAATTCAGAAAGTTGTCTGTGCTTAAACAGGCAGATGAGGTATAAGAAGGCTTTATCCTTGAGGACGATTCAACTAATTTGATTGCTATATGGCTTGCTATAGTCTAAGTATATACTTTTCTTTCTTTACTTATTTATTCCCTTTCAAAGTCCCCCTATCCCTTCCCTCCACTTTTCTTCAACCTTAAGTTTCAACTCGATCTCCCAGTTGTTCTACAAAACAAGGTACACTTAGCAAGCCACGAATAAAATTAGTCATTTTTTAATTAGACCCTCTGACTGTGCCTACTGTAAAGATAAATACTCGTTTCCCTTCAGGCATTAAAAGAAAAATGTTGAATACTTTCTTGTGAGCAACCAACTAGTTTGATGGTATATGTTAGAAGTAGTTGATTTATAATCTGAACATGTTTATATCAAAAGTAGCTATTGTTATTATTTGTCATGTTTTAGTTTATCATATAATAATATGCTTCATGTATTACTACCATGACAGGGATCATAAATGGGATGGATTTATAGCCTTTTGTCTCATAAAATATGTGGTTAAAAGGAGGAAAGTGTCTCAAAATGGGCTCAAAATATATCTTTTTTGTTTTTGTTGGGCATATCCCCTCCCCTAACTCCTTGCTCTTCATTTGTCCAAAGAATAAATAAGACACTTCCAGGCCAGAATTGTAAATCTAATTACTAAACCAATCAATTTGAATATTTCATTGAACTGTTTTACTAAAGAATTTTCCAGGCGTCTGGTGGCTTCTTTTTTTAGTATACAACTCTTTATTTTATTGCATAGTTTTGTTCACAGTTAGGTGCACACGAACGAATATTTGGCTTGAGAAGGAATATCAAAATATTTTCTACAATAGAACCTATAATATGTTCTCGTATTGTAATATCTGTAATATCCGAAATGTTATTAATATCATGCTTTAGGTGAGTATTACTACAATTATGACTAATGGCTTAATATATCTACTTTTGACAAACGAAAAAATATAAATAAAATTAGTTTTTTGTTCTGTTAAAAAATCAACTGATTCATCAATGAAAATTAGTATATATGAAATAAAGTGTTATTGCCTGTGTTGTTAGTCTTTCTTAGTAACTTACTTATGGATGATTTTGTTATTTTAAGCATGGCTAGTAGCTTAATATTTTTTTTTATAAAGAAAAACTTTAATTAAATCAGGCCATTTCAAATAGAATATGTAAAGGAAGACTAGGAAATTTCATTTTCAATCACACACTTCAGCCAAAATTCGCATAATGACGTTATTTGGTCGTTCTCGCTTTACAAAATTTACCACCTTTTGTCAGAACTTTGAAGTTATTTTTTTGTTGAATTATCCCTATTTGATTATAGGAGGATGACTACGATTCAATTACAAGCAACGCTCGTCGAGGCTTCTCGGGAGCTGCAGCGCTCCTTAATGATGTAGCAAAGGCTGATAGTGACTACGATCCTTTTGCCCAGCACAAACGACCCACAATTGCTGATAGGGAAGACGAGTACAGGGCACAAAGGCGGCGCATAATGGTCATTTCACCAGAACGTGCTGATGTCTTTGCAGATGGTAAGCAGATACTGTTTTGATTTGATTATTTATTATATAATCCCCAGCAAATGAGTATGTCAGACAACAAGCTGGAAAAAGAAGTAAAAAGTAGTATATACTCTTTCATGAGGAACAATGAAAAAGAAAAAAATCTCATCTCCATCCTCCAATCACGAAATTCTTAAGTCCCCTTACCCCCTCCCCCAACCTTAAGATTTCAACTCGATCCCCCAGTCGTTATACAAAATAAGGCACATATCGAACCATGAATAAAATTCGGCAGTTTTGTAATGCAACTCACTAGCTGTATGCTCTATAATGACGAATACTGGCTTTGCTTCAGGCATACAAAAAAGAATGCTCTCTTGTGATCATCCAAAAAGCTACTGAGTCGGATTATAAAAGTACTCTCTAGATGTACTTGGGTTAGGTGCCCATTGCAACACCATATCATTGTTTTAAAGTTAATGCTTTGCTAAGTGTTGTGAAACTGTACCAATTGCTTAAAGTAAAATTTCTGTTGTACAATTCGAGTCACAAGAAATTTAATCTTTTTTAGTTAAAATCGTGAATATTTATTGTTTTTTTTTCTGTAATAGCTTAATTTAAAATAAAGCTTACAATCACTGGCTTTCAAAATGGTAAATTCAACCAACTGTTTAGTTATATTCAAATTTGATTGATAACCTAGTAAACGTATTTAAGGTATAAGGTCACAAATGGCTACAAGAAGTGGCGTCAATTCGGAGAAGGAGTAGGAGAGGGAATTTGCTCCTTGTTTTTTTTTTTTGTCACTTGTGACATTTTGAAAGACAAAATGAAAAAAAAAACGACAAGTTTGTCCTCTCTAAGCCTTTTTTAATTAACGCCGCTAGTTTAGATTTTGTAACATTAATATTTAACTTTTGGTTAAATCATAAGATGAATAACCTTATTATTTTATCCTTGAGACCAAGATCAGATTTTCTGTCCAGAAAAAAGCTAATTCTAGGAATTAACATTTGATGTTACACTGGTGGTCGGTAAATGATTGACATATTGTGTTGAAACAAAAAAAGGGTAAAACAGGAGGTATAGATATCAATTAAGCAGACTTTACCAATCGATTCACTAATGCTCATACAAGTATATGGTTTTTGTAGATCGTGAAAGTGACGGAACCTTTCTGTAAAGCATCTACCATTGGGGGGACTCGAAACCCTTCTCCTACCCTAGGACTGATCCACCTAGTGAGGTGCAATTGTGTCTCCAGTCAGACATGCTATCCTACCCTAACTCCAATCCCGCCGATATAGACTTCGTGTTGATGTAACTTCACAACATGTAATTATTTTAAACAAATTTAGTTGGTATTTAGAATTATTTCTACTATTAATGGTCTTTTAATGAGATTTGTATTTTGATTAATTCTATTTTTTATCCAATTATGTACTGTTATGGGATAATACTTTTTATGCGGAATTACTTCTGTATTCTGTAATCAGACAAATAAGCAGAATTTTGTTTTGGCCGTTAAGAAAAATGACAAGTTATTTGGCCATATAGAAAGTTATTGTGAAACCTGGAACGATTTAAGATAAGATCTTATTTTATATTAGATTTTTTGAATCATTATAAAAAAGGTGGGCCTTTTCCAAACCTCAATTCGAGAACATTCAAATATGCACCTTATTCAATATCATATCAGCTTTGGTGAAATGAGTACTATACGAACTTTTCGCAAGAATTCCTTTAGTATCAGTCTCTGAAAGATGATATTACTTGACAGAATCCACTCAAAAACGAAGTTTGAACTCCCATTGCGCTTTCCGTGTGGACTTGATTTTGTGTTTATAGCTTTAGTATAGAGGCAAATAATTTATTTGAAATTGTTCTTTTAGGTGGTAAAACCCCCGATTTGAATAGCCGGACTTTCGCCACTATTATGAAGGAACAGCGTCTTCGAGGAGATGAAGTGGCTGTTCGTCGTGAAATGGCTGAACGGGCTAAAGAAGGTACCCTAAAAGCTGTAGCTGCAAATGGCGAGGCGACAGTGACTCCAGTGCCAAGAAAAAGAGGACGTTGGGATCAAGCTGTCCCAGGACCTGAAGATGCTACCCCACTCCTGGAGGTGACTACACCAACTCCTGCTAAGAAGAAGCCAGCTTGGGACGCGGAAGTAAGTCTTGATAACGTCGTTGTAACTTGCCGTACACACTGGCTTATGATTTTTTTTTTTTTTTTTTTTTTTTTTTTTTTTTTTTTTTTTTTTAAGAAGAAGAAACTTGATACTCGGCTGCCCAAAGAGTATTGGTAACTTATAAAAGTGGAAACCGGCGCTTGTGTTGACAAGAAAAAAGATTGCCAACGCCATCGTGCATCTGGCGTTATTGGTTATTGTTTCAGTATAGCAAAAAAAGAAAGATTAATACAATTAGTGTAGCAATATGTGTCTGATCTCAGTATCTAAAAAAAGAAATACGAAGTTTCACAAATTTGCCAAGAATATGCTAGATGACGTTGGTGACTTCTGACAATAGCGCTGATTTTTCACTCTCTTAAGTTGCGTATACTCTCCATTGTTGCTAATAATGTTTTATCTCGTTGTTAGACAAATGTTCCAAAAATGCAAATTTAATAATTTTATTGATTTTGATACACTCGCAATTGTGAACATAGTTATTTTTGTGTGAATTATAAGAAGAAGAATCTTATTGTTCATAAAGAAAGTAGAGGAAATGAATTAAGTAAATAACCTATGTTGAACGTTTGAAGTAGGAAATGTATTTATTTAAAATAAACTAACTTCTATACCATGTACCAAAGCTTGAGAGATTTTTACTGGAATACTGCTGTCTATCGTGTTTATTTATGATTCGTCTAGTTTTGCTTAATTTTTTTTTTTTTTTTTTTTTTTTTTTGTGCATTAAGGCTGAGTGTCAGTTCAGTCACCCTTATAAAGAACAAGATTAAGCTAAGTTATTCATATAAAGAATCCACACAACGATCAGAAATGTAGGAGTTTTTTCAATTGAAAGTAAGGAGCACTGTTAAAATTTAAGATGAAAGACATTATTTGGTATATGAATAATGAAATTATTCATATACATTCCCCACATAAGAAAATTTATCATCAGATCTGTAGTCGTATTTTCAAATACTAGCTACCCAAGTTACAATTTTTTTTTCATACTGTCCTTGCCTAAAGGCTATAGATGGCATTGCATATATCACAAATATTCGGGAAAAGAGGGCTCATTTGATGGGCAAAGGGCTAATGTGAAAACCAATTTTTTTTTATCTTTATGCATTTTGATTTTTAGACAAGGGCTGTTTTATGGGTGCCAGAAGGTGTTTAAGCTTGATTTGAATGTCGAGTGTTTTGCAGTTTCTCCGCATCACGTGTTACAAATGCAAGTAAAATATGTGTGTGCTCGGTCTTATCCTTGTTATTAGTGTCATCAAGGCCGTATGTAAAAGTACACATTCGCTGAAGCTTTATTAAATCAAATTAATCAAAGAATTAATTCTTTGTCTAAGAATTAAGGAGGTGTTACCCACCTCCTTAATCGCTCCGTCTTTACGCTAAAGTTTGACTTTTTATCAAAATTCATTTAGAAAAAACTGCTCAAACACAGTGAATTTGAATGAAAAGTATTTAAAGAATTTTAAGTTTTTAGCGTAAAGGGCAGTACCCGTCATATGTAGAACAATTTCTGTTCGTTTTAAGTTTTGATCTTACTTTCGGTTGGAAAAAAAAAACTTGTTGGCTGCTTTTTTTATTATAAAGAATAAGGATGATTGACTTCGTTTCTTTTTTCACATTGGAAAATAAATTGGTGATTCTTTTCGGCTTTGTTTAAATAATACTTAGAAAAATAATTTAATTTTGTTGTGTTTTCATGGCAAGTTGTCTGCACTCAAGTGGTTGGTTAAAAAGAATTTCGTCCTCTGTATATTTTAAATATTAATAGTTGACGTTAGTTTTTCGACAATGATTGTAGGAGCGTTCAAATAATTACTAGGTTAATTAGTAGCCAGTCATTAGCCCAATGACTATTGTGGGAACTTTTATAAAAGTGTGTCAGCGCTGCTGATAGATCTGTCCTTGCTTTATTGCATTTAACATAATATGCTGGAAAAGATTCATCGAGCGGATTGTAGACATTCCACGCTATATGCTAAATTTGACAATTAATGCTTTATTATTTGTGCTATCAAAAATTATAGGCAATTTGTGCTGATCTAAGTGCATCATGGACTGAAATATTCGCCCCTTTTTTATATTATAGAGATTTTAAGGGCTACACTTGCTATTATCTGCCACTTTAGGCTTGATAGGAATAATAAATGATTGATAATAATAATTAAGCAAATGTCCTATCCTTGTACGGTATAATCGATAAATACATTAAAGTGATTATTGCTATGTATGAGAATAAAATTGCTGCGATTAAATTAGGAAATGAGGTTACTAGTTTGTTTCGTATCGAATCAAGAGTTAGAAGTGTTGCGTTCTATCCCAATTTTTTCGAAAATTTCAATGGACTTAAGGAACATGGTTAACGCTATGGGAGAGCATGGAATCAGATGGGAATGTAAATCTCCTAGACTTAGATTATGTTGATGATTTGGTGCGTCCTAAATAAAAATGTGACCAAAATGGATTATTTTTTGGATGTTTTGAGAGCTCAGGGCGAAAAAATAGGCTTGTAAATTCCCTCCTATCCCAATTAACGCCATCCATCTGGAAAAATGTTGCATATTATAAATTCGGGTATATACAAATACAATCTAACTCCTTCAAGGAAGCTCCAAAGCACTGATTTAAAGTTGTTCTGTAATTATACTGTTCTGAGGCAGGGAGTGATTTTATCACTAATTATTTTCAAAATGTATATTTCTGGAATTAAGATGAAGTTGGATCATTTCATTCCATTAGGATTACGAAGGTGTTTTGTTTGGCTCCTGTCGATGATCCTCTCGCACGGTCTTCTAGCTTTGGTTTTAAAAGCTTCTCATTTAGTTGTTTCTTTCTTCTTCTTTTCTTAATTCTAAATTATTGCCCGTTGTTGGAATTATAATAGATGTGCCGTGCGTAGGGTGTATTTTAATTTCTGTGACCGGTCTGTCTTCTATCTTTCTGGTTTTTACCCATTTTTTGAAAGAATGGTGTTAATCAAAATCTGATGTCCTTCGCGATTGAGGTTTGAGCCCTGGTTAGCGATTATTGGGTATGGAAGGAGGGTTTGTGGTGTGACTCTGTAAGCTTAGCCAGAGTCGAATTAACTCCAGATGTGTACCAGGATAAATATGAGGAATAAAATCATGCATAAATAGAAAGCGTATGTGGAAGCACAAGGTGGCTGGCCCCCGACCCCGTATTGTACTCTGGCTGAAGGGCTAAGAAATGAAGATCAACACTGCCGGTAAGGACTGTAAAGTCCAGTGCCGTATTGTTTACCCTTTTACCCCTTATATTTTCAAAAATATATTTAATTTTTGGAATTATCGGCCCTGCCAATAATTTGTTTCAAATATTGTAAGTTTTTTCTATATATTTTTTTTCCAGCAAAGTAATAGTAGATTAGTTCGTTCATTTGATGTCCCAGTTTTGGCATTCAAAGCTATTTGGTCCTTGTTTTCATTCTCTCACTCGCTCTCTATTTCTCGACGAGTTCTGTAATTTTTGTATGATATGGTAGTTTTTATATGACAAATGATTATTATATAACTAAGCTCATCAAGAGCCAGTTCTACGAATACCAATTTTTAGATTATTTCTAATTGATAGCTTTTTGTCCTAATCTATTACAAAGATAATCTTCCAAATCTGGATTATTATCCAATAATAACTGAAAAAAATCTAGCACCTAAGCGAGCACCAAAAAATACTGGAATTCTTTTTGCGCCAAATAATTAATGCATTCAGCAATGTATATATTTGCTAAAACTTTTTTCCGTTTTTATTGAATGAACTTGATCAGCTCGACTTTTGGGCAAATCAATTATTTGAATACTAATACTTGTTTCTCAGTTAAAAAGTACGGGTGGCGCGCATATCTTGTTCACCTTACAGGCTTTACGGGAACGTATAATTATTCAAGTCATCTGATGTTGATTGACTAATTTATGTTCTTACCGATTATCCCTGATTAATTATTTAATTAATATGCCTAATTGCTTAATTCTTTAATTGTGTAATTACTTGTTTTTTATAGACACCAATGGTTCAGCGTTGGGAGGAAACACCTGGTCGTGCAAAAGGAAGTGAGACCCCGGGAGCCACACCGTCTCAAACTCGAATGTGGGATGCGACCCCTGGTCACATGACTCCTGGACCCGAGGAAAGTGCAAGAAAAAGAAATAGATGGGACGAAACTCCGAAAACAGAAAGGGGTAAGGGCCAGGTTAAAACAAATATTCCTTTTTCAGGTGGCTGAAATCTTTTTTTCCAAAATAAACCTTTACAAGTGTGTTGTCCAGCAAAGAAATGAATGATTAGCAGTAAATTCTGATTTCTTTTTTCGCCCTTTTCATCCCCCATTAGAGAATCTCTAGGGATTTAGAAAATACTTAATATTATTTCATTAAGCAAACATTATATGAAAAGTAAAAGTAAATTAAGAAGAAAAGGCCAAACATATACACTAAAAATGGACAATCTTCATACCGAAGTTAATTCAATGCGTTTTAAAGATGCTCAAGTTAAAGTTGTTTTTGTTTTTTTTTACAACCTAGCATCACATGCTTAGTCAAGAATCTGCTGATATGATAATTAATCGACAAACCACTGAAATTTTTTTTTCTAATGTATCCCTGATGATGGGTTGATTAATGATGTAAGAGATTCATTTATTCTTATTTGGTGTGTCTTTTAATATCTGCCAGTCATGTTAAAGAAAATTTAACTTAAACCCACAAAAAAGAATGATCAGACATAAAACCTTCTTCCACCAATGCTGCTAATGCCTCTCTCTTTCATTTCATTTGTAGGTAAAGAGCATACGAAAATGATTATTCTGTAGGTAACTGAATCAATGTCTTCTAGCTTTACTCAGCAGTCATAACCATAAAAACCTAAATTCGATTTTTTTTTTTTTTTTGTATCTCTTTTGTTTTGTTTAAAATTAGGTTAGAGATAAAATAGTTTATTTTGCGAAAATGGTAGAATAGGTAAATGTTTGGACAAGATCTCTTTTTAACTTGACGATGTTCTGTAGACTAACCTTGCTCAACGACTACTTAATCAGCTGTAGAAACAAAAATATTCAGCTTGCTTTCATAAAATGTTATGTTCTTTATAATTAGTGGACCTTTAATTAGTATGCAAGTTTTAGTGGATAAAACCTTGTTTTAAATTATGTTTAATTCTGTTGAATAAAATTGCATCACCAGTAGCACTGGTGATGCATTGATGCATAACAGAAAGGGGATACATAGCTGGAATTTTTCATCCCAGCTAAACCCATGTTAAAGCGCCAGTTTCTTTTCTTATCAGTTTTTCTCACTGTTTTATCCTGAAAATGTAAACAATTTTCATTCTCTTTGAACTACTACTTAATCAGCTGTACAAACAAAAATATTCAGCTTGCTTTCATAAAATGTTATGTTCTCCATTAATAAGCTTGGACCTTTAATTAGTATGCAAGTTTTAGTGGATAAAACCTTGTTTTAAATTATGTTTAATTCTGTTGAATAAAATTGCATCACCAGTAGCACTGCTGATGCATTGATGCATAACAGAAAGGGGATACATAGCTGGAATTTTTCATCCCAGCTAAACCCATGTTAAAGCGCCAGTTTCTTTTCTTATCAGTTTTTCTCACTGTTTTATCCTGAAAATGTAAACAATTTTCATTCTCTTTCAACTACTACTTAATCAGCTGTACAAACAAAAATATTCAGCTTGCTTTCATAAAATGTTATGTTCTCCATTAATAAGCTTGGACCTTTAATTAGTATGCAAGTTTTAGTGGATAAAACCTTGTTTTAAATTATGTTTAATTCTGTTGAATAAAATTGCATCACCAGTAGCACTGGTGATGCATTGATGCATAACAGAAAGGGGATACATAGCTGGAATTTTTCATCCCAGCTAAACCCATGTTAAAGCGCCAGTTTCTTTTCTTATCAGTTTTTCTCACTGTTTTATCCTGAAAATGTAAACAATTTTCATTCTCTTTGAACTACTACTTAATCAGCTGTACAAACAAAAATATTCAGCTTGCTTTCATAAAATGTTATGTTCTCCATTAATAAGCTTGGACCTTTAATTAGTATGCAAGTTTTAGTGGATAAAACCTTGTTTTAAATTATGTTTAATTCTGTTGAATAAAATTGCATCACCAGTAGCACTGGTGATGCATTGATGCATAACAGAAAGGGGATACATAGCTGGAATTTTTCATCCCAGCTAAACCCATGTTAAAGCGCCAGTTTCTTTTCTTATCAGTTTTTCTCACTGTTTTATCCTGAAAATGTAAACAATTTTCATTCTCTTTGTGCTAATTCTTGCGGCGGTTGCACTTCATCCAGTGGTTAAACCCGTTTTAAGATTTGAAGCTATATTGATTTCCAATGTAATAAAAAACGTGTCTAGGCTTATGCCACTACAATGTTAATAATTGTTATTGGGTAAGAAGATAGACTCTGATCCTTGACAAGTTTTAGTTAACTTTTGATTACTTGCTTGATTTTATTAATTTCATCTATCAACGTTCAGTTTATGTAGAGATTAAATATTAAAAGAATTACAAATCAAGATAATACCTTGGTAGCCATGCACTACAATGTTTAATAAAAGACCTAATTTAGCCAATCTAGGATGATCTAAATTTTTTTTCGCAAGTTCCATTCTACGTCAGAAGTTAATTAGAGGAATTTATCCAGGTTATTTCTTAAATACTTTAACCTAGCTTTTAAATGCTATAAATATGATTTCATTTTTTATTTCTAGAGACACCTGGTCATGCTGGCTGGGCTGAAACTCCAAGAACTGACAGAACCGGAGCTGATTTGATCCAAGAGACTCCTACTCCATCTGCATCAAAGAGGAAATCACGTTGGGACGAAACGCCTGGAGCGACCCCTAGCTTAACACCGGCTGCTGGAAGTATGACCCCACAAACACCAGCGTTGATGACTCCTAGCATGACTCCTGGTATGATGACACCAGGTGCAACACCAATGGGAGCCAAAGCAATGGGTCTTGCTACTCCAACTCCAGGACATCTAGCTATGATGACCCCTGAACAGCTTCAGGCTTACAGATGGGAGAGGGAGATTGATGAGAGAAATCGTCCTCTTGCTGATGAAGAGCTTGATGCAATGTTCCCGGAAGGTTACAAGGTTCTTCAGCCTCCTGCTGGTTATGTACCTTTGAGAACCCCAGGTAGAAAGCTCCAAGCCACCCCTACTCCAATTGCTGGGACCCCTCAAGGTTTCTTCATGCAACAAGAAGGGCAAACACCTAAGTTCATGGATAACCAACCTAAGGGAAATTTGCCTTTCTTAAAGCCAGAAGATGCGCAGTATTTTGATAAGCTTCTTGTTGACGTTGATGAAGAAAGTCTAAGCCCAGAAGATCAAAAGGAGAGGAGAATTATGAAGTTACTATTGAAGATAAAAAATGGAACACCTCCCATGCGCAAAGCAGCTCTTCGTCAAATCACAGATAAAGCAAGAGAATTTGGTGCTGGGCCTTTGTTCAATCAAATCCTACCCCTTCTGATGTCCCCCACACTTGAAGATCAAGAGAGACATTTACTCGTGAAAGTCATCGACCGTATTCTGTATAAATTGGATGACCTTGTACGTCCCTATGTTCACAAAATTCTTGTCGTCATTGAACCTTTACTTATTGATGAAGATTACTATGCACGTGTTGAAGGCCGTGAAATCATATCAAATTTGGCCAAAGCCGCCGGTCTTGCAACTATGATTTCCACCATGCGACCTGATATCGACAATATTGATGAGTATGTTCGAAATACAACAGCTCGTGCTTTTGCCGTTGTTGCATCTGCCCTGGGTATTCCATCGCTGCTACCTTTTTTAAAAGCTGTTTGTAGAAGCAAAAAATCTTGGCAAGCTCGGCACACTGGAATCAAAATTGTTCAACAGATTGCGATCCTTATGGGCTGTGCTATTTTGCCGCATCTTCGTAGTCTTGTGGAGATTATTGAACATGGTTTGGTTGATGAACAGCAAAAAGTAAGAACAATTACGTCCCTCGGATTGGCTGCTTTAGCTGAGGCTGCTACCCCCTATGGTATTGAAAGCTTTGACTCGGTGCTGAAGCCCCTCTGGAAAGGTATAAGAACTCACAGGGGAAAAGGCTTGGCTGCTTTCTTGAAAGCTATTGGCTATCTTATTCCTCTTATGGATGCCGAATATGCCAACTATTATACAAGAGAAGTTATGTTGATCTTGATTCGAGAATTTCAGTCTCCTGATGAAGAGATGAAGAAAATTGTATTGAAAGTTGTTAAACAGTGCTGCGCCACTGATGGTGTCGAAGCTCAGTACATTAAAGATGAAATTCTGCCTCCATTCTTCAAGCATTTTTGGAATCATCGAATGGCTCTTGATAGAAGAAATTATAGACAGTTGGTTGATACAACTGTCGAGATTGCAAATAAAGTTGGAGCTTCTGAAATTGTCAGTAGAATTGTTGATGATTTAAAGGATGAAAATGAAACATACAGAAAGATGGTGATGGAGACTATTGAAAAGACGTTGGCCAATCTTGGTGCTGCTGATATTGATTCACGTCTTGAAGAGCAACTTATCGACGGTATATTGTATGCCTTCCAAGAACAGACTACCGAAGATGTTATTATGCTTAATGGTTTCGGTGTTATTGTCAACGCTCTTGGGAAAAGAGTCAAGCCTTATTTGCCACAAATTTGTGGTACGATTCTTTGGCGTTTAAACAATAAATCTGCTAAAGTCCGTCAACAAGCAGCAGATTTGATTGCCAAAATTGCTGTTGTTATGAAAACTTGCCAAGAAGAAAAACTCATGGGTCACTTAGGAGTGGTCCTGTATGAATATCTTGGTGAGGAATATCCAGAAGTTTTGGGTAGTATTTTGGGTGCTCTCAAGGCCATCGTTAATGTAATTGGTATGACCAAAATGACTCCCCCAATTAAAGACCTACTACCACGATTGACTCCTATTTTGAAGAATCGTCACGAAAAGGTTCAGGAGAATTGCATCGATTTGGTTGGACGAATTGCTGATAGAGGACCAGAGTATGTCTCTGCCAGAGAGTGGATGAGGATCTGTTTTGAGTTGCTTGAGCTCCTCAAGGCTCATAAGAAATCCATTCGACGAGCAACTGTCAACACCTTTGGTTACATCGCTAAGGCAATAGGGTAAGAACATCTTTTTATTCTGATCCTCGCTTTATTTGCAATCTATTTAATCTATGCTTCAGTACTGTTGCTTTACTTCTAAGATATAAAAATACTAATTTAGTATTTATAAAAATCTGAGTAGCTATTTTGACTCTGTTTGTAATTAATATTTGCTCTGTATGAGCTATAGCTGCAAAGATTGTAGTTTCTAGAATAGTAGGGGGGGGGGGGGGTTAGCACAGCTTCTTTTTTTATTAAATTGCACATAACATCTCTCAGATGTAAGGCATAGGTGCTCTATAACTCTCACTATGAATTCGAGTATAAACTTGATTTTCTTTTTTTGTCCTTAAAGCACAATTTGATACTCAGTTTTACATAATACTTTTTAATACTTAATAACTTAATTTTAAAATACTTAATTTTAAATACTTTAAAGTACTTGCTTTTAATACTTTTTTTCACTAATAATTAAAATACTTATTAACTATTTGTAAGAACCCGAGAAGATATTTTGAGTACTTTGTAAAAAATATTTTCTTCAAAATGCAGTACAGAAGAGGGGACACAATTATCAAGTTTTTTATCAAAACACTGACACTGTATAGCTCAAATATAAAATACCACGTCTGTCGGTTGTAAGGCATAGATGTTCTATAACTGTCAAATGTTTTACTTGATACTGATTAATCCCTAAAATTACCTCATAATTAATAATTATAATAATTTGTAATATGTAATAATAATAATTGTAATAATGTAATAATCATTTTAGAGTTCATTTGCGAGTCAAAAGCAGTGATGAGAGAGAAGAATTGCTATGCTAAGACAAAAAAAAAATGATGACGTCACCAATACCATGGTGACGCTATATATGCTAAATAAATTATCCATACTGAAACTAATATAAAAACATATTAATTAGTTGGGGGTACTAGTTTGTCTTGGATTTTCTTCAATTCTTTCCGTTATCATTTGACTCGCCTATCGATGTAGGCGAGTTTCTTTAAAAAATTCAGCCAATGAGCCACTTACTATGACCAAATCCCCTAAAAAGAAGGGTTAATTGGAGTTTGCTCCATTACGCTACTCCACTCTTCCAATTTTTTTTTTTTTTTTTTTTTTTTTTTTTTTTTTTTTTTTTTTTTTTTTTTTTTGCTCTCAGCTCCTGTGCTAATTTAAGGATTGAGAACTTTTCTTGCTTTACTCGGAATTTGGATCAAACACGGCTTAACTAAAGTAAATAGCCTTTAGAATAAATAGCTTTTAAGGAAGGTAGGCAAAATAAACAGTTGGATGAACCATAGACTTCTCCTTTTTTAACAAGGAATATTCTGTGTTAGTCCGAAAAGAAGTAATTATTAGCCATTTTCAAAATATTAACCATGCAGTATAGCCGAAACTAAAATTGTGTGTATATTTTTGAACTAAGTTTGGATTCCTGAACTGAGTGAAATATTACTGAACTCCTTAGAATCGCAAATTAATCTGAAAATAATTTACATCATTTCAAAATTGTTTCAATGGTTGAAATTTAATCGCTTAACAATGATATGGCACAATTTTATTAAACAAACGATGGTATTTTGTGCTGCTTCTCATAATGCTTAAGTTGGCCACTTTAGTAAGTTCTGGTTTTTCTTCTTGTTTCGTAATATTTTATTAATTTTTGGTATCAAATTTAAATATTGGAATGACAGCCAATTTTTCTTTTTTCGGTTAAGATCTACTTCAATATTTTGAATTTGAACTTAGCAAATTGGTCCTGGTACTTGTATGATATTTGCCCTACCTAATGTTCTTCTAACATATTTCGCTGACGCGCAATCCTTATGAAATATACCAAAGTAAGAAAAAAACGTAATACTTTAGAGACGAATTTGGGCAATATATTTGCATTTTAGGGGATGGGTAAAGTATAACGGCTCTGCATGCCTAATGTGTTAGGTACAACATCTGCATATTGTTTAGTAAGAATTGTTTTCTAACTTCACCTTGTCCAAATACTTTAAACTCCCCCCCCCCTAATGTGCAAATATATAGCCCAAGTTATATATTTTCCATCTATTCAGTCACTTCTCTTTGTCTTGTTTGTTTTTTTTTTTCAAATTCACTTTATTTAAAAAAAAAACATGTGACAGACAGAGCCGATTATTAGTTTTTATTGTCATGCACACACAAAAATCCATTTCACATTAAGCTGCAAGAAACTGACGAAAAAACGGTTCTATAATGCGTCAATGAATGCACAACTTGTGATGTATGGCGTTTATCATACAAGTACTCTGATCTTTAACTAAAACTACATTATTTTGTTGTAGAGCCGATAAGTGGACATGTTTATGAGTCTAGCATTTTCTTTATTACAGGCCTCATGATGTGCTAGCAACACTGTTAAACAACCTCAAAGTCCAAGAGCGACAGAATCGTGTATGTACCACTGTGGCCATCGCGATTGTGGCTGAAACTTGTTCACCATTCACAGTTTTACCAGCGTTGATGAATGAATATCGAGTTCCTGAATTGAATGTTCAAAATGGAGTCCTCAAATCATTATCATTTTTATTTGAATACATTGGAGAAATGGGGAAAGACTATATTTACGCGGTGACACCGCTTTTGGAAGATGCTCTGATGGACAGGTTGGTTTTATTCCTATTTATTTCCTTTTGCGACTCAAATTAGCTCTAAGGCTTACTTCACGTTTTCCCTTCAGCAGCCCAACCTTGAAAACTAAATGAAACAGGTATTTATTTGATAATTAATTTTCGATAAAAAAAAAAGTGTTCTGATGTCATCTAAGCTTTTCTGAGGATCTCCTTCTTTTCTTGTTGCGAGCTGTCTTCGTTCAAAAAAAAAAATAGAACTTAAAACAATGATTAAGGTGGAGGATAGCAACGATATGCTCTATACACTAAATAAACCCTTCCAAAAGATAAAATTTAATAACAGAAAGGGTATCAAGATTTTGGGTGAATATTAACTTTGCTAGTCTTCTGTGACAGTAAGCTTACATAGTTGTCCTTGCTTGATGATTGCTCCAACTTTAAATGGGAAAACATTCTAAGATCAACAGACATATGATTTTCTCCTTTCACGGGGTAGTGTGACATAGACAGTGCTGCACTTAAAAAGTTTTAAGTTTTGAATTTTTTTTTTTTTTTTTTTTTTTTTTTTTTTTTTTTTTTTTTTTTTTTTTTTTTTTTTTTTTTTTTTACTTCGTTGATTTGAAATCTTCTAAATTTGAAATTTTTCTGAGTAATTGAGATCTTGTTAAACATAGTAATTACTATCACAGAATGCAGAGTTTTTGTAAAGGTGGACAAATGAGTTGTGTAGGACCCACTTATGCTTGCAGACAAGTGCATATTTGGCCTAAATCTACTTCTGTTTTAGTTTCGAAACGGCCTTCCCCCCATCCCCCTGAAAAATATTCTCCGATCTCTTTGCCCATAAAGTTCCTACTATGTGTATATGTGGTTCTATTTTTGTTTCCATTGTATTAAAGAAAAAAAAGTTCGTGCCTCACACTTAGTTCTCTCGTATTATATGGGCTATAGCTTTGGGAAGAAATGATTCGTTTAACAGATGTGTGATTTTCTTCGGAGTAAACTCACACGTTGCTCATTATTATTGCAGGGATTTGGTGCATAGACAGACAGCCTGTGCGGCGATAAAGCATATGGCGCTTGGTGTACTTGGTTTTGGATGTGAGGACGCTCTTGTTCACCTGATGAATTATGTGTGGCCCAATGTGTTTGAAACGTCACCTCATCTAGTACAAGCATTTATGGACGCTATTGAAGGAATGAGGGTCTCACTTGGGCCAATGAAAGTCTTGCAGTATGCCATGCAGGTATGTTACACCCTTATTACAACTTGTGCTCGTTTCCAGTGGTATTTCTTTTAGGTGTATCCTTTGTTTACTGTCTCAGAATCTATTAAGTTAAAAATTAACTCAGAAATGAGTCTCTCTGGTTCATCAGAGTCCGCCTATTTTTTCTTTCTTTTTTTCTTCGATCTGTTTTAGCATTAGAGCACTTGATTGACTCTTGGCTTAAAAACATTATATTGCAGAGCTATGTTTATTGACAAGAGGATTTTTATAAATATTAATGCCAAAATATGAATGATCCAAATGAATGATCCAAATGAATGATCCAAATCGTTGAACAAAAATCCACAACCACATTAAAATGTGATAGAGCGTGATTTCCTTAATGATTGCATAAGCAGTTATTGATGCATCCTGATTGTTTATTTTTTCGCATGATGATTAATCCGTTAGGATTAAAAGTTGTGTATATTGTTGTTGTTTTGTTTAGGGGAGGGGGTGGGAGTTCTGCTTGATTTTATGAGCTGAATCTTCGGAAGACTTGAATAGATCAAATGATCTGTATATTATAAATGAAATGATCAACTTTCGCAACCTTTCTTTATCTTGTATTTTTTCTAGCATATTTGTGTTGCCAGAGAAACACTTTGGTTTTGTCCCGTTTTTTTTTCGTATGCCGCCGATGTCGGCTTATTACTGGAAGCTGGTAAGGTTCTAACATGTGCGGTTTTTACGGAAAGTGTGAACCTCAGGCGGGATTGATGAATATGGGATTACATTTTGGAAAGCTCTGCAGAACTCTTGCCTGGGCCAAAAGGATGGTTTTTGCTTGTCTACGAGCCAGAGCCTATGGTGTGCGAACTGAAGTGGAGTTGTGTAGCCTGTGTCAGAGAGGAGTATCTGAAGTTGTGCAGCCAAGCTTTCGTTTCATCCAACCATGTTTCTGCTTTCGAGTGGAAAGCTCCGTTTTAGCAGCCAAGCAGGCAGGCACCACTTTCAAATTGAAGATAGACTAAAATATACAAGTGTTAAACATATGCAGCAGTTACCGGCCCCACAGCCAATATATCTTCTTTGAGTTATAAATAGAAAAATTTACAGAAGCAAAAAAGTGGCATTTTCCCACGGGTCCGAAAGTGCTGCCGTGATTTTGGCAAGGTTTATCATTTGTTTTTTCGGACTTGGGATTGAAGTAGAGAAATGTTTGTTTTGAAAAAAAAACTTTAAAAGTTCTGTCATTGCTACGGAAATTAGAGCTTATCCTTTGCTCCTTTCTAAGTGGTGACGTTAGAAAGTTGTCCTACGGCAAAAAAAATCAACTTTTGAACTAAGACAGATAGAATTTTTTTTTTCAACGGCAATCGATAGCTCTTGATGAGCTGATCAAAGTATATGTCATCCATTTTTTGGTACTCGCAACACTTTATTCGGCGAAGCCGGACAAAGGTTGCCGCAACACTTCACGTTGCTCAGGCAACGTAGGTCTAGTAATCTTTCAAATCGTGCTTATACACTAACTAAAGGGTGCCAGGTGACCGCACTTTATACTATATAAGTCTGTCACTTGACGTCTTTACTTAAGCATTTTGCTGCTCGACATAATTTTTCGTTTTGCTGATTTCTAATTTTTAAATTCTTGTTGGGAAAATTTCGTCTATAGATCGGGTCTATTTGTAGAACAATTTTCTAATGAAGAGAAACATGGATCTCTCTTTTAAAATATCGATTTTCTCGCTTTTTTGCGAACGATACGCACTTTGCGGTAATGTCTTTGATTTGAAAAGGCTTTAAATAGATTGGAGAAGAGCGTCGATATCTCTTTTGGCCTCAGGCGGCCTAGTACTGCAGTGAGGTTAAAGCCCAGCCAGTATTTTTTCTTAGCCATTTATTTAAACTTAAAATGAGAAAAAAATTGAAAATGGATTATGCGATTAGCTAGCTCCATGGCGGAGATTGTTTTTTAAATGTTTTTAAATAACAATTATACACACACAGTATATTTTTATATGGTGACATATATATATATATATATATATATATATATATATATATATATATATATACATATATATATATATATATATATATATATATATATATATATATATATATATATATATATATATACTAGCTGTTGGGAAGGCGCTTCGCGCCACCCCAACACCTAGTTGGTGGGGGCGCTTCGCGCCCCCCCAAGCCCCCCCGCGCGCGTAAGTCGTTACGCGCCATTGTAGTTGTGTCCCTGTGTCCCACCTGTGAATATAGATAGATATATATATATATGGTTTTAACTACGTAAAACTTGCGAATATACAACATTCTTTGCTGTCCCATTGTCTTTGCATATAAATAGATTGTCAGGTTTACCGACTCTTGAACATGCAACATATAATGGTCCATGGGAAAACAATCTGTATTCAGATCTATACCTCATGATTCTAATGATTGCCCTTGAGCTTTGTTGATGGTGATTGCTAATCGACCATTCCCTGTCCCGGTGTCCCGGTCGTCATTTACATCCCCCTGTTTCCCCCGGTGTCCCCGTTGTAGTTGTGTCCCTGTGTCCCGGTCGTCATTTATATTCCCTGTGTCCCGGTCGTCATTTGTATCCCGGTGTCCCGGTCTGTATATACATTCGTTTTTTAGTTTTGTTTTTCTCCTTTATTTTTTTCCTTTTTTTTTCTTTTTTAGCTTATTTAGATTTTTAGATTTTTTAGTTTTTTTATTAGTTTTTAGTTTTTTTTTCTTTTTAGTTTTTTTGTCCCGGTCGTCATTTATATCCCCCTGTTTCCCCCGGTGTCCCCGTTGTAGTTGTGTCCCTGTGTCCCGGTCGTCATTTATATTCCCTGTGTCCCGGTCGTCATTTGTATCCCGGTGTACCGGTCTGTATATACATTCGTTTTTTAGTTTTGTTTTTCTCCTTTATTTTTTTCCTTTTTTTTTCTTTTTTAGTTTATTTAGATTTTTAGATTTTTTAGTTTTTTTATTAGTTTTTAGTTTTTTTTTCTTTTTAGTTTTTTTGTAGTTTTTACCTTATTTTTAGTTTTGTTAATTTTTTTTTTTACTTATGTCCTGGTCGTCATTTATACTCCCTGTGTCCCGGTGCTTTGTTGATTGCTAATCGAACATTCCTTTTGTCCTGGTCGCTTTCTCTTTGAGTGTCGTCATTTATTTTTTTCTTTTTTAGCTCTTTTAGTTTTTACCTTTTTTAGTTTTTTTTAGTTTTTTAGATGAAAATTTTTTTTAGTTTTTTCCTTTTTTTCTTTTTAGTTTTTTATTGGTTTTTACCTTTATGTTAGCTTATTTTTCAGTTTTTTCCTTTTTTTAGTTTTTTTTTATTTTTTATTTTTTTTAGTTTTTTACCTTTTTTTAGTTTTTTTAGTTTTTTTAGTTTTTTAGCTTTTTTACTTTTTTTATTAGTTTTTAGTTTTTTTGTAGTTTTTGCCTTTTTTTAGTTTTTTCAGTTTTTTTTTTTAGTTTTTTATTGGTTTTTACCTTTATTTTAGCTTATTTTTCAATTTTTTCCTTTTTTTTAGTTTTTAGTTTTTTACCTTTTTTTTAGTTTTTTTAGTTTTTTTAGTTTTTTAGCTTTTTTATTTTTTTTATTAGTTTTTAGTTTTTTTTGTAGTTTTTGCCTTTTTTTTAGTTTTTTTAGTTTTTTAGCTTTTTTATTAGTTTTTAGTTTTTTTTGTAGTTTTTGCCTTTTTTTAGTTTTTTTAGTTTTTAGCTTTTTTATTTTTTTTATTAGTTTTTAGTTTTTTTTGTAGTTTTTGCCTTTTTTTAGTTTTTTCAGTTTTGACGTTACCTGATCCAGTTTTTTCAGATGACGTCACCTGATCCACGATCCACAGATCCACAGACAACTTATTTTTATATATATAGATAGTTTTTTTTTTTTACTTATGTCCTGGTCGTCATTTATACTCCCTGTGTCCCGGTGCTTTGTTGATTGCTAATCGAACATTCCTTTTGTCCTGGTCGCTTTCTCTTTGAGTGTCGTCATTTATTTTTTTCTTTTTTAGTTCTTTTAGTTTTTACCTTTTTTAGTTTTTTTTAGTTTTTTAGATGAAAATTTTTTTTAGTTTTTTCCTTTTTTTCTTTTTAGTTTTTTATTGGTTTTTACCTTTATTTTAGCTTATTTTTCAGTTTTTTCCTTTTTTTTTAGTTTTTTTTTATTTTTTTATTTTTTTAATTTTTTACCTTTTTTTTAGTTTTTTTAGTTTTTTAGCTTTTTTACTTTTTTTATTAGTTTTTAGTTTTTTTTTGTAGTTTTTGCCTTTTTTTAGTTTTTTCAGTTTTTTTTTTAGTTTTTTATTGGTTTTTACCTTTATTTTAGCTTATTTTTCAGTTTTTTCCTTTTTTTTAGTTTTTTTTAGTTTTTAGTTTTTTTAGTTTTTTACCTTTTTTTAGTTTTTTTAGTTTTTTTAGTTTTTTAGCTTTTTTATTTTTTTTATTAGTTTTTAGTTTTTTTTGTAGTTTTTGCCTTTTTTTAGTTTTTTTAGTTTTTTAGCTTTTTTATTAGTTTTTAGTTTTTTTGTAGTTTTTGCCTTTTTTTAGTTTTTTTAGTTTTTTAGCTTTTTTATTTTTTCTATTAGTTTTTAGTTTTTTTTTGTAGTTTTTGCCTTTTTTTAGTTTTTTCAGTTTTGACGTCACCTGATCCAGTTTTTTCAGGTGACGTCACCTGATCCATCCACAGACAGACAGACAACTTATTTTTATATATATAGAATATAGATATATATATATATATCTTCTTCTATATATATAAAAATAAGTTGTCTGTGGATCTGTGGATCAGGTGACGTCCCAGGTTCAAATCCTGGTTAGGCTAAAAAAGGTAAAAAACTAAAAACTAAAAAAAAACTGAAAAAACTAAAAAAAGGCAAAAACTACAAAAAAAACTAAAAACTAATAAAAAAAATAAAAAAGCTAAAAAACTAAAAAAACTAAAAAAACTAAAAAACTAAAAAAACTAAAAACTAAAAAAAAAACTTAAAAAAAAGGAAAAAACTGAAAAATAGAAGAGAAAAAGAAAACTAATAAAATTAAGAATAAAATAAAAAAAAATAAAAAAGATAAAAACTAAAAAAAAAGTAAAAAGAAAAAACTAAAAAAGCTAAAAAAAAAGGTAAAAAACAATAAAAAAAAGAAAAAAAGGAAAAAAAACTAAAAAAACTAAAAACTAAAAAAAAAACTTAAAAAAAAGGAAAAAACTGAAAAATAGAAGAGAAAAAGAAAACTAATAAAATTAAGAATAAAAATTAAAAAAAATAAAAAAGATAAAAACTAAAAAAAAAAAGTAAAAAGAAAAAACGAAAAAAACTAAAAAAGCTAAAAAAAAAAGGTAAAAACCAATAAAAAACTAAAAAGAAAAAAAGGAAAAAAACTAAAAAAAATTTTCATCTAAAAAACTAAAAAAAACTAAAAAAGGTAAAAACTAAAAGAACTAAAAAAGAAAAAAAAACTAAAAAAAGCAAAAAAACTGAAAAATAAAGGAGAAAAAGAAAACTAAAAAAATATAAATAAAAATAAAAAAAACTAAAAAGATAAAAACTTCAAAAAAAACTAAAAAGAAAAAAAAAACTAAAAAACCTAAAAAAAGGTCAAAACCAATAAAAAAAAACTAAAAGGGGAACACTGGGACACAAATGACGACCGGGATACTGGGAATATAAATGACGACCGGGACACAGGGAATGTTCAATTAGCAATCACCATCAACAAAGCTCAAGGGCAATCATTAGAATCATGAGGTATAGATCTGAATATGGATTGTTTTTCCCATGGACAATTATATGTTGCATGTTCAAGAGTCAGTAAACCTGACAATCTAAATAAATGACGACACTCAAAGAGAAAGCGACCGGGACAAAAGGAATGTTCGATTAGCAATCAACAAAGCACCGGGACACAGGGAGTATAAATGACGACGACCGGGACACAGGGACATAACTACAAAGGGGACGCCGGGGTGCACAGGGGGTCCTACCATCTTCAAAGATACCACGATAGGAAGACTCTACACCGTTCACCCCAATCAACATGAATGCTTCTTTCTACGCCTGCTTTTGGTGAATGTACCCGGTCCGACATCCTTTGAGTATTTGAGAACTGTAAACGGTACTATACATGACACTTACCGTAGTGCATGCCAAGCTCTGAATTTATCGGAGAATGACCAACACTGGGATAACTGCATCAATGACGCGTGCAAAACGTCAACCCCAAGTCAAATTCGTGCATTGTTTGGCATCATTTTAACAACTTGCTCTCCGTCAGCTCCTACAGAGTTATGGGAAAAATATAAGTCAAAAATGTCCGAAGATATACTCCATCGAAAACAGTTAGAGACGTCAGATACGACTTTTGATTTTACATCAGAAATTTATAACTACACATTAGTTATTATAGAAGATTTGTGCGTACGTATGGCAAACAAACCTCTTCAGGATTTGGGAATGCCTTCACCTAACCGTATCGCTGCTGTTTCGGCATGTGTAGAATTGGATCGTGAACAAAGTTACAGCACGAGTGATCTATTGTCGTATGTACAAAATAACATTTCCAAGTTAACGTCGGAACAAAAAGACATTTATGATACGATAATGCATTGTGTCGATAACAACGTTGGAGAAATTTTCTTTTTGGATGCGCCAGGAGGTACTGGTAAAACGTTTGTGATAAAACTGACTCTGGCATCAATTCGATCAAAAAATGATATAGCGTTGGCAATTGCGTCGTCCGGAATAGCCGCAACATTGCTGCCTGGTGGAAGAACTGATTCTGGCATCAATTCGATCAAAAAATGATATAGCGTTGGCAATTGCGTCGTCCGGAATAGCCGCAACATTGCTGCCTGGTGGAAGAACTGCTCATTCCGCTTTGAAATTGCCTCTGAATTTGCATTCTACAGAAACTCCCACGTGCAATATTTCCAAATCATCTGGGATGGGTAAAGTATTGCAGCAATGCAAACTTATTATTTGGGATGAGTGCACAATGGCACACAAAAAATCGCTCGAGGCTCTGGATCAATGCTTGAAAGATTTGAGAGGGAAGTCGAAACCCTTTGGCAGCACATTAATATTGCTTGCGGGAGATTTCAGGCAAACATTACCTATAATACCTAGATCAACTCCTGCAGACGAAATGAAAACTTGCCTGAAAAATTCTAATTTATGGGCACACGCAAAAATATTAAAATTAACTACAAATATGCGTGTCCGATTGCAAAACGATGACTCTGGTCAAACATTTTCAGATCAGTTGCTGGCAATTGGAAACGGAAAGCTCCCAGTAGACTCAATTTCAGGACGTATACAACTACCTGCTGATTTCTGTAATTTAGTGACGTCCAAAAATGAATTGATTGAAAAAGTATTTCCGAATATTCTAAAAAATTATAAAAATAATAAATGGCTAAGTGAAAGAGCGATTCTCGCACCCAAAAATATAGACGTCCACGAAATCAACAATATTGTTTTGACCAAGATTCGAGACCAGGCAGTCCTTTACAAGTCAGTCGACACAGTTTTGGAACCAAATGAAGCGGTTAATTATCCATCTGAATTTTTAAATTCCATAGATCTTTCAGGGTTTCCACCACACGTGCTACAACTAAAAATAGGCGTACCAATAATACTTCTAAGAAATATCAACCCACCAAAGCTTTGCAATGGCACGCGACTTGCCGTAAAAAAAAACAATGGAAAACCTAATAGAGGCCACAATCTTGACAGGGCCTTTTGAGGGTGAGGCTGTTCTTATTCCTCGCCTCGCATTCCCATGATTCCAACGGATCTGCCTTTTCAATTTAAAAGATTGCAATTCCCAATTCGATTAGCATTTGCAATCACCATTAACAAAGCTCAAGGTCAATCATTAGAAAAACGTGGTATAGATCTTAATACTGCTTGTTTTTCCCATGGACAATTGTACGTTGCATGTTCGAGGGTCGGTAAACCTGACAATCTATTTATATGCAGCGACAATTGGACAGCGAAGAATGTTGTATATTCGCAAGTTTTACGCAGTTAATTTGTATTGTATCTATCTATCTATATAAAAGCGAGTTGTGAGTATGCATGTTTGTTTGTTTGTAAAAAGATTGTTTGCATATGACGTCATTATTAGTACATACGGCTTTGTATATGCACAGACAATGGGAAAGCCAAGAATGTTGTATATTCGCAATTTTTACGTAGTTTGAAACACATATATAAATCAGTCTATATTCACAGGTGGGACACAGGGACACAACTACAATGGCGCGTAACTAATATGGCGCGTAACGACTTACGCGCGCGGGGGGGCTTGGGGGGGCGCGAAGCGCGCGCCACCCCAACAGCTAGTATATATATAAAAATAAGTTGTCTGTGGATCTGTGGATGGATCAGGTGACGTCACCTGAAAAAACTGGATCAGGTGACGTCAAAACTGAAAAAACTAAAAAAAGGCAAAAACTACAAAAAAAACTAAAAACTAATAAAAAAAATAAAAAACTAAAAAAACTAAAAAAAGGCAAAAACTACAAAAAAAACTAAAAACTAATAAAAAAGCTAAAAAACTAAAAAAACTAAAAAAAGGCAAAAACTACAAAAAAAACTAAAAACTAATAAAAAAAATAAAAAAGCTAAAAAACTAAAAAAACTAAAACTAAAAAAACTAAAAAAAGGTAAAAAACTAAAAAAAATAAAAATAAAAAAAAACTAAAAAAAAGGAAAAAACTGAAAAATAAGCTAAAATAAAGGTAAAAACCAATAAAAAACTAAAAAGAAAAAAAGGAAAAAACTAAAAAAAATTTTCATCTAAAAAACTAAAAAAAACTAAAAAAGGTAAAAACTAAAAGAACTAAAAAAGAAAAAAATAAATGACGAAACTCAAAGAGAAAGCGACCAGGACAAAAGGAATGTTCGATTAGCAATCAACAAAGCACCGGGACACAGGGAGTATAAATGACGACCAGGACATAAGTAAAAAAAAAAACTATCTATATATATAAAAATAAGTTGTCTGTGGATCTGTGGATCGTGGATCAGGTGACGTCACCTGAAAAAACTGGATCAGGTGACGTCAAAACTGAAAAAACTAAAAAAAGGCAAAAACTACAAAAAAAACTAAAAACTAATAAAAAAAATAAAAAAGCTAAAAAACTAAAAAAACTAAAAAAAGGCAAAAACTACAAAAAAAACTAAAAACTAATAAAAAAGCTAAAAAACTATAAAAAAGGCAAAAACTACAAAAAAAACTAAAAACTAATAAAAAAAATTAAAAAGCTAAAAAACTAAAAAAACTAAAAAAAGGTAAAAAACTAAAAAAACTAAAAACTAAAAAAAACTAAAAAAAGGAAAAAACTGAAAAATAAGCTAAAATAAAGGTAAAAACCAATAAAAAACTAAAAAAAAAACTGAAAAAACTAAAAAAAAGGCAAAAACTACAAAAAAACTAAAAACTAATAAAAAAAGTAAAAAAGCTAAAAAACTAAAAAAACTAAAAAAAACTAAAACAACTAAAAAAAGGTAAAAAACTAAAAAAAAATAAAAAATAAAAAAAAAATAAAAAAAAGGAAAAAACTGAAAAATAAGCTAACATAAAGGTAAAAACCAATAAAAAACTAAAAAGAAAAAAAGGAAAAAACTAAAAAAAATTTTCATCTAAAAAACTAAAAAAAACTAAAAAAGGTAAAAACTAAAAGAACTAAAAAAGAAAAAAATAAATGACGACACTCAAAGAGAAAGCGACCAGGACAAAAGGAATGTTCGATTAGCAATCAACAAAGCACCGGGACACAGGGAGTATAAATGACGACCAGGACATAAGTAAAAAAAAAAATTAACAAAACTAAAAATAAGGTAAAAACTACAAAAAAACTAAAAAGAAAAAAAAACTAAAAACTAATCGAGCGCCCCCACCAACTAGGTGTTGGGGTGGCGCGAAGCGCCACCCCAACAGCTAGTATATATATATATATATATATATATATATATATATATATATATATATATATATATATATATTCAGTTGCCAATAATAAGGCTTCAGGTGCTGATAGTATGATTAATGAGTTTCTTAAATATGGTGGCTCTGAGGTTAGGAATAAGCTACTGAAGATTATGAACATGATTTTTGAAAAAGGGGAAGTACCCAATGATTTTAGGAAAACCTTAATTAAACCACTGTATAAGAAAGGTGACAAGAGTGAGTGTCGTAATTATCGAGGCATTAGTCTGGTCTCTGTAGGTAGCAAATTACTGAGTAATATGATACTTTTTAGACTGAGAGATGCTGTAGACAAAGTTTTAAGGGAAGAACAATGCGGTTTTAGAAAAGGTAGAAGATGTGTCGACCTAGTTTTCACTCTTAGGTTAATAATTGAGAAGTCCCTTCGTGTCAAACACCTTTGGTCCTCAGTTTTATCGATTATGAGCAAGCTTTCGATTCTGTTGCTAGAAGAGCGTTAACAAAGGTCTTATCGTTGTATGGTATACCAGAAAAATACATTAAAATGATTTGTGCTATGTACGAGAATAACATCGCTGCGGTTAAGGTAGGAAATGTGGTTAGCTGCTGGTTTTGTATTAAATCAGCAGTTAAGCAGGGTTGTGTTCTATCCCCCTTTATATGGATCATTTTGATGTGCTTCGTCTTAAGGAGCACAGGAAAGGCAATTGGAGACCATGGAATCAAATGGGGAGGAAAAACGCTCCTGGACTTAGATTATGCTGATGATTTAAGCATATTAGATGGAAGTGTGAGCAAAATGAAAGAAGTTTTAGAGGTTTTGCGAGTTCAGGGTGCTAAAATAGGCTTGAAAATTAATGTTAAGAAGACTAAGTCACTAAGGCTAGGAATAAGTGAAGATGAACAGGTGACATTAGGTAACGAAAAGATTGATCAGGTTGGGAGCTTCAGTTACCTTGGTAGTATTATTAGTAAAGATGGTGGGAGCAGTGAAGATGTTAAAAGTAGAATAGCTAAGGCTCAGGGTGTTTTTTCACAGTTAAAAAAAGTTTGGAAGAATAGAAAGATAAGTCTGCAAACCAAGATTAGAATATTGGAAGCTACAGTGATGACAGTGGTCAAATATGGTTCTGAAGCATGGGCGCTCCGAAAAGCAGATGAAAATTTACTAGATGTTTTCCAGAGAAATTGCCTACGGATTGTTCTGGGTACCCGGCTGACTGACCGTATTTCAAACAGTAGGCTGTACGAAAAATGTGATTCAATCCCGCTTTCTAGGACTATAATGAAAGAAAGGTTGAGATGGCTAGGCCACGCTCTACGAATGAAGGATGACAGATTACCGAAGATTGTCCTTTTTGGCCAACCGTCTGGGGCTAGACGGAAAGCAGATCGTCCTTGTCGGGGTTGGGAGGAAGTCATAAATAAAGATTTAAAGGAAATGGGAACTTCCTGGGAGGGTGTAAAGAGGGAGGCTTTAAATAGATTAGATTGGAGGAGGAGAGTGCGTAGCTGTGTTGGCCTCAGGCGGCTTGGTGCTGCAGTGAGTTATTATCAGTAGTAGTAGTAGAAGTAGTAGTAAGATCAAAATACCTATTTGTTTATAGTTAAAACGAAAAGAAAAAATATAAGATGATTATATATATATATATATATATATATATATATATATATATATATATATATATATATATATATATATATATATAATTACACAAAAAAAAATGATGAAGCGCCAATCCGTCTTGGTACTAACAATCATCTTGTCCGCCTCTATTGCTAAATTGTTATTTCTTTTTCTTGTATTTTGTGTTATTTATATTTCTTTGTTTTTTCTTCTTGTACTCCACTTTTTTTATAGTTTGGTAAATGACGACTTATACTTATTGACGACACGACTGCCTGTCCATGGATTATTCTTTATGGTTGATTGTGTATGGCTATGCTGTTTGACCTATGTGATTGTATGGATGAGTGGGGTTAAGGCCTCATTCAAGTGCTGGTCTATATTAATCACTAATGTAGGAAAACAGTCTTCCTTTTTTCCTTCTGTCTTTTTTTTTATTGAAGTCCTATATCGCTTTTTTTTTTTTTTTTTTTTTTTTTTTTTTTTTTTTTTTTTTTTTTTTTTTTTTTTTTTTTTTAGCTATGGAGACGACTAGGGGGAATGTCATATTTCGTAGTTTTTTTTTGTATTTTCAGATGTATTGTAAATAAACATGTGTCGTAGATGTTGTAATAATGTGTTGTAAATAAGCATGCGTTGGAGATGTGTTGTAAAATGATAGTTTGCATCTGTAACCACCGAAATAACACAGCTGTTGTATCTTAAATGATATATTTAAACATTATGAAATGAGGATTGTTTTAATAGGACATTCAGATGTCCTTATTTGCTGGAATCTCATTTGTTATCTGTGTCCGTGCCTTGGGGACCTCATATGTAAAAACGCGCAAAGTACTAATAGATGCATATGTAACTATAATATTTCTGATTTGTTCCTTTTTCAGGGTCTATTCCATCCAGCCAGGAAGGTTAGAGAAGTCTATTGGAGAATATACAACACCCTCTACATTGGGGGTCAGGATGCTCTTATCCCTGCATATCCAAGAGTATCAAATGATATCAGTAGAAATCAGTATGTCAGATATGAGCTTGATTACTTCCTATAAATATGGCAAAAATCCTACCAGAGTATTTGATGAATCCAGTAAATTAAAGTGCATTTGTTTGATGGTTCTTTCGAGCATTAGAGAAGTTTCAAAGTTTGCAATGCTTCTTCTAAGATGATGGGAAACTATCTTAGACTACGATTACTGTTTTGAAATAATAGTTCAAGTGATTGATTTATAATTTTATTTTATCTTTTGTGAATATAATATCCGTTAAAATATTGATCATTTGATGTTATATGATGTCTCAAAAGTAGAAGGATTCACGGTACAGCTGCTGTGAATTTTGCTTCAAAAGTTGTCCACATGGGTTGTGGATTAAGTGATTAATTTATCGAGTATTATATAATTTTTTTAAGACACATGGATTTTTGTTGTTGTGTGGGGGGGGGGTACAAATAAACTACCAAACGCATCGAAAAAAAATTTACGTGCATTTTAATTACCTTTTTACTTGTCGAAAAAAAATTGCAGGGGGGGGGGGGTCAAACCCGGTAACCAGCAGTAAATCCAACTGTCTAATTTTAATAGTCATTATTTATGCTGACCGGATATGATCGATATTCCACTTTTTCATTACCCTTTGCGCTTTTTATTATTCCCTAAAGTGCAAGCTCAGGTCAAGTCAGCAATTTAAACTATTCTTACATTATGAGCTCAATTAATAATTATTAGCATCGCCATGTACCTTTTTAGATGAAGTATTTTAAAATCCTCCTATGCCGCCGCGTACAAATTAACCTTACATATTTTCCAATTAAGTTTTAGGCTGATTTTATCACATGATAGTAATTTTAATCTAATTAATTATAACCAAGAGTAACATTCTGTTCACAGACAGGTAAGTTTCGAAAAACGCAATGTGGTGCGTATTCCGCGCCGCAGCGGTGAAACTGCACACTCTGTTCACATCGAAAGTTGCATTCCCTAGCCATCTAATTATTGCCCTATATTCCAAATTTCCCAGAATCTTTGCAGTTGGACCCTTTTTCTGCATCTGAGCCTCTAATTCCCTTCTTTTTTGTATCAAGTTTACCCTGCATGGTCCCTGACATAGGCTAGTCTCTCTTCCCCATGGCTGTGGCCTGGCTTTAATTTACATTCTACATTTACATAGCCTAGACTGGGCTATTAAAGCAAAATTCCCAAATCAACTATTGCGTTTGTCAAAAAAGGGTGGGAACAGAGAATGGTAAAACAAATATCCCCTCCCCCCCCCATTCCTTTCAGCGAATTGTTAACTTTGTCATACTTTGGTGGATAGTTTGCTCCTAAAAAGTACTGTTCACCACATCTTATTTGGCAAATTCATCTCTCGAGATCTCCAAAGACTTCTGAATTAAATAGATCTTTTGTGTTTTTTTTTTCATATATGATAAAATTAAATTCAAAAATCAGCCTTTCAACTGCCTCCATATTCTTATTATTCGTGATCCGCAAGCATCTCATTCGTGATGCATGAATCTTACAGAAAACCGGAAGGATGAGTGGCAAGAGATGCGTTCCTCCGCAACGGCTGTCCGCAGATCTATTTTCTGTGCGAATATAGGGTATGGAGTTCGATTTTTGTTGCTTTCAGATGACCCTCTAATTATTACAGTCAGTTGTAAACTCGAATCCGAATGTTACGGTGAGATGCCGAACCCGACATTCATATAGTCAGTAAAAAGAAAGCTTGCGAAAATTTTCAAGAAATAAAGAAAGGTGACACCACCTTCTTACAACATATGCAATCTATACCCTTAAGAATGGAATGCTTATGTTTTTGGGGAATTTCTCAAAAACCCTATCTGCAAAAAAAAAAAATTGTACAAAGCAAGCTGATGGTGTATGAAGCTCAAATTTCTAAAATGAGTTCAGAAGTTCGTTTTGTGCCCTATGTTGGCTATTTTCTTGAAAATACAGGAGCCTTCACTGAAGAACAGGGTGAAATATTTTATTAGGATGATTTTAAGAGATGTGAGGAGGATGACTGATTGTTGCTGAACGATGGAGAGACCAAAATAGGACACTAATTTGGATTGACATAAAAGACTTGGTTTGAAGCTTAAAATGGTAGGTTCCTGGGCTGAGTTGACCCTAAATTGCGAAAAAAGGTTAGGGGAATGTGCCTCAAATAATAATGCCCCAAAAAGAGTAATTTTTGCCAAATTTTGTTGCAGCGATTGAATGGTGAGTTCATTCATTGATTGGTGACAAGAAAAGGTTTTGCAAAAACAATGGACCTAAAATGGTGTTTAAATATCGAGAATAATTTTTTTTACTAGTAATAAGTACAAATAAATACACTTGGCTCGCCAAAAATAAGTGTAATTATTTTAAATTTTGATTTTGTTGGCAAAAAACAACAATGCGTGGTCTAATGTTATGGAAGCCATTTTTAGAATATCTTAAGCTCGGGAATGTATAATTCAGCAAAAAAAAATCATTTGCTGAAAAAGAACTGTAGACCATTAATCCTAGCTGCTTCTCAACGAATTCAACCAGAACTAATCTTAGTGGATATTCAGGTTTACTATCATGGCTACAGTGGAAGCTGCAACCTACTAAAGGACAAACCACGGCCCATATTAACCAAAAATAAAAAAAAAGTTATAAAAATTACAAACAAGCAAGAAAAAACTGTCATTTCTAGCTGATTTAGGAATGGTAACATATTTCGATTGGTGTTAATAGTACAATGTTGTTTTGAAAAGCAATTTATGATAATTTCGAACAATAGCCAAAAACCCCTATAACTTGGCACCGGATGGAAATAAAAAGTACGCCATTGGAATCGCAATGACTGAAAATAGCCTAAAACCTCTATAACTTGGCGTCGAATTGAAACAGAAAGTACGCCTTCGGAATTACAATAGCCGAAAATAGCCTAAAACCCCTATAACTTGGCGTTGAATTGAACCAAGAAGTACGCCATTGGAATTGCATTGGCCGAAAACCCCTCTGGTTTGATCAATCTGAACAATTACTTGTGTTGCATTTTGTTAAATTTTACTATGATGGCTACAGTGGTAGCTGCAACCTAGTAAAGGACAAACCACGGCCCGTAGTAAACAAAAATAAAAAAAACTCGTAAAAAAAAAACAGGCAAGCAAGAAAAAACTGTCATTTCTAGCTGATTTAGGAATGGTAACTTGTTTCGATTAGTGTTAAAAGTACAATGTTGTTTTGAATAGCAATTAATGGTAATCTCGAACAATAGCCAAGAACCCCTATAACTTGGCGCCTGATTGAAACAAAAAGTACGCCATTGGAATCGCAATGGCTAAAAATAGCCTAAAACCTCTATAAATTAGCGTCGAATTTGAACAAAAGTACACCATTGTTATTGCCATGCCCGAAAATAGCCTAAAACCCCTATTACGTGGCGTTGAATTGAAACAGAAAGTACGCCATTGGAATTGCCATGGCCGAAAATTTTTATTTACGAGGAAATCCGCAAAAATTCGGGGATTGTGGAAGCCTTGAACAGAAGGCAACTGATGAGTGATGAGCCAAAATTAATTGAGGAGAGAGGTGATGCCGAGCTCTGATCTGCCATTCTTGGGAGACATCTGGCAGTTTATAAGCGGCTACATAATTTCTGTGTTGTTTTAAAATCATTTTTCTGTGAATAGGCAGCGCAGCAGCAAAGTACACCTAGTACTTAGACGATAAATCACATCAGTTCAGTTTTTGTTAAGAAAAAGCATCGCTCACTTTTTTTTGCACCCCTCAGCATTGTGCACCCTAGGCCCGGACTTAAATCCTTGTTTGCAAATACACAACTGTTTGAAAGAAGAGTATGCAGTGTGGCCCAACTTAATTTCACCTGCAACTACAACATCATTCAACTGACCCTTACGTTAACATCATTCAACTGACCCTTACGTTAAAATAATATGAAAACAACTTCGTTTTCTTAAACAGTTAAAGAGGCTGCGTCCCAAAGTCGAACCTTAAAACGTACAGGAATTATGAGAGGCAGTTGGGGGGCTGCCGCCCCCCAAACCCCCCGCTTTTAAAGACTCTTTTGTACAGGTTTTTTGTTGTGGGGGGCTGCCGCCCCCTAACCCCCCGCTCTTGGCTTCGGAAAGGCCCTCTTTTAATTAACAAAACAAAAAACCTGTACAAAAGAGTCTTTAAAAGCGGGGGGTTTGGGGGGCGGCAGCCCCCCAACTGCCTCTCCCAATTCCTGTACGTTTTAAGGTTCGACTTTGGGACGCAGCCTCTTTAACTCTTTAAGAAAACGAAGTTTTTTTTCATATTATTTCTGTACGTTTTTCTACAATCCATGGTGGATGTAATTTAATAATTCCTGTACTCCTCGTACAGGAATTAGCACTGCCTCTCCTAATTCCTGTACGTTTTAAGGTTCGACTTTGGGACTCAGCCTCTTTAACTCTTTAAGAAAACGAAGTTTTTTTCATATTTTGTGAAAAAAAAACAACCGATAAGGGACTTGAACCCTTGACCTTAGGATTAAAAGTCCCACGCTCTACCGACTGAGCTAACCGGGCATGTTTGAAGTCGAAATACCTGCATGTGTATAAATATAACTTTTAAATAACTTTTAAGAATTTCAAAAATTAACATGGGGAAATGGGTTTTTCTAAGCTAGAAAATCGGGGGGTTAAGATTTTCCGACGAAACTTTCCATGAAAATTACTCGGAGAATTCCGCGTCGAATGAGTCTTCGTACACCCAGATCCGATGTCGGCTGTGACCTGTAGACGTGGCGAAAAAGAAACAAAAGGAGAACATGAACTTAAAGTGGCTATGCGTGGTTTCTGGAAAACAGGGAAGGAGTTATCGGATCGAGCTGAAATTTCGCGGATAAGCTCCTGGGCCCTAGGAGACCTTAACTTGTGAATTTCAGCCCGATCGGAGAACGTTAAAGGGGGGGGGGGTTGGGTGGTCGAAACTTTCGGCCAGATTTTCCCCATGAAGGAAATATCGGAGGGGGATTGGCAGGTTTCTTAGTCGGAGCTCGGGCTACGAAATGCATCCCTCCCCATCCCCACCACTCACCACCCACCCACCACTGGAACCGAAGATCGCTTAACATTGTCGTGGTTCGCCTCTTTAAAGAGGCACGAGTGTGCCTCCTTGATAACCTTTCGGTAAAAACCTAAGTAACATCACGTTATTGAAAATAATTGATATGGTTTGAATATTTCATTGCCATTACAAAACGAACAGAAATTATTTCCCATATTTGTAGGGTTACCTCCTCAATCCCTTGCTCTTCAAACTAAAGTTCTTTAATACTTTCAAAAAAGCTTTTCATTCTAAATAAATAGCCCTTGTGTTTCAGGAGTTGTCCTTCAGGAGCGAGACAAAAATTCAAACTTTAGCATAAAAATTGAGGTATTAAGAAGGGAGCAAACTCCCCAATATCTGGAATAACTTTTATTGGTTTTAAATTTTAATGTTGCTCTTTATTTTCAGTTGAAAAAACTTGTTTTTTAATGAATTTCTGATCGTTTTTCAAATAATGACGGGAAATCAAGCTTCCGTCCATGGAAAATTCCATACCCCAGAAGAAAATTCTTCTTCACACGTAAAATACCCCTACTCCTCCTCCCAGAAAATATCCCCCGGACAATGTCATCCTCGCTAAAAAAAAAATCACCAGAAAAATTTTTCGTCTGAAAATCCTCCTTAGCATACTTTCATTTGAATTGACTTTAATTGCCGATCATTTCTCAAATTATGTCAGTAATCCCTCTTTGTGTAACATTTCGTCCAGAAATCACTCCAATCCTCGCGGAAATCTTGCCTTTCTTGGAAAAATCCTCCATAAAATTCCAACCCCGCTGAAAATTTCCCCCGGAATATCTCAATATGTTAAATTTAGTTGACAAAACAAACTAAGACAAATAAAAAGAATTCCACATAGGGATTCTGGCAAATGCCTCCAGTGTAAAATTTCCTGTACTTAACGGTTATATGAAAGCCTTTCTTGAATACTTGATGCTATATGATAAACAATCTAACAGAAAGTCATGATACAAATAAAAAGTATTAAAAGTTATGACACAGGTTTTTTCAAAAACTTCAACAATTGTATTAAAGAAAGGCCAATTGGAAATATCACATTCTCTTTCTATAATGCAAGAAATAAACAATCCAATAGAGAAGGACTCTTTTAAGACCGTATGAAGTCAAGCCTACACTGTCTTGAATAAGTTCTCAAGTATTGCAATTATTTTGTTCTTTGAAATAAAATCAGGCCTATTCGTATGCAGGGGCGTCAATTTCCGAATATGTAGGGAGGGGGTGTATTATTCAAAATTTAGGAGGAGCAATTTTGTTACATTCGATTTTTTTTTTACCAAAATACGTGCTTTTCAATGAAAATACCAAGAGATCATTTTTCAAATTTCAGTGAGGGGGAATCTAATGGGGGTCAAAATCTAAAGCCTCCTCCCCAATTGACGCGCTTGTAAAGACAGATTAATTTCAACATATCTTTGAGGAAGGAAAATGGATAAAAACTGGCAAATTGCTTGAAAACTTTTGGAAATAATGGAAAAGTTGCACGATTCTGGGGGAGTAGACCCTGAAGTTCCTTCCCGTCCGTCCTTGTGTGCCTGTTCACACTAAAAGGATTTATAAGGCATGTTAAGAGAAGAACAAATACATACCTCTATGTAGTTGTACATTGCTAGGTCACATATGGCCTCGGCATCTGGATTTCTAAACTGGGAAAATTCTTGCAGCACTTTTCCCAAGTCGTTGTCATGCTTGTCCAGTAGCTGATTAAATATAAAACAGTCTTTCAATCCCTGGTAAAAAAAAAATTAGAATTAATTAGTTGGTATACATTATTTTATACAATTATTTGATATAAATTACTTGATATATAGTGTCTTAATACTGGTAGGAAGAATGGAGTTTATAGGGCCCACGATGAATAAAGAAACGTCTAAGTCTCGTTTAGGTTAGGAAGGTATTAATAGTAGAATTACAATTGCAGACTTAAGCCTTTACAGAATTTTATTGAAGACTTTATCCACATTTATAAATAGTATTTAGATGAATTTTGTCCTAAGCAGCGCAGCGAAGGCTATGGAAGAAAATAATATTAAACAAAAGGTAAATTTCACCTAAACTTAGAATATACAGATGATTTAATGATAACCAAACCTGCCCTTGAAGTTTTTGAGACTCCAGGGTGCCAGAGTAGATTTGGAAATATATTTCCAAACCTATTTTGAGATCTTCAACATAAAGAAATTTTTTTTAAATGAGCCATTAAACAGCTCTATATTATGATGATTAAATGCTTACAATTATGAAGTCATTTATCAATCTTGAACATGAAAATGCAGTTTTTTCGTAGAAAACGATTTTATATTAAAAATTATTCTTGTTAATTACAAAAGATTTCTAAATACGAGCGATTTTCTTTACAATGAGCCAATAAACAGCTTTAAATTATGTTTCAGTGCCCCGCGAGCTATGGCGGAAAGAACAGAAAGAAAAAAACAAACGTTTTTGAAGTTTTAAAAGAAACTACGTATGCCTAAGATGTATGATCATAAGACTTCTAAAGCTCTAAAATCTGCATTAAACCTATTTAGTTGATCCATGGGAGCAAACAAACAAATTTTTGGGGTAAAGAAAGGGGTTGGTTTTAGGCGGCTTTACTCCAGTGAAGCAAGGGTATGTGCCTAAGTGAAAAAAAAATATTTTAAAGCCTAAACATTTTAGACTGTCAATGGTACACCCACTCCCACACGTTAATGTATATGCTCATCTGTAGCGAGGGTACACCCACTACCCCTATCACCATCTCCAAGATTTCTCAAAACATTAAACATTATCTAGTTTGCATTATGATTTAGTAGTGGTTGAAGCGTCTAAACGGAGGTTTGGTCTTTTCTAGCCCTTCCCGGCACTAATTCTGGTTCAGTTCAAGATCTATAGGTGAGTGTTCACTTATAAATTTAAAGCACTTACAGCATTCATTCCTTGTCCATAGAAAGACACAATGGCGTGAGAAGCATCACCCATAATCACACATGTGGAGCCAACGTGATATGGGCTGCACTAAAAAAGAAATAGCACCTATAAATTTCAGACTGTGAAGTTTGCTTCTCATATAATGTGAGAAGTCTGAACGAAGAAATGAGTTTCTGAAGAAGTACAAAATTTGTTAAAAAAGCATCCAAGGAAAAATTCTATGAAAGTGAAATGGAGTTAAGAAAAAAACATTGAAAAAGTTGAATTTCAAGCGTCCTCTTCGAGTAAGTACATGCAAAACATGCATTATGAATTAAATGCATCATTTAGGAAGAATAATTTGAAGAAATATAGTGAAACAACATAAACACCTTCTGTTGAGTGATAAACATGACTAGTAAAGTAATAGCCATAAATCACACAGAATCTATCATTGAGCAGAGGCTAGTTCAGAGGCTGAGTACATTGAGCAGAGGCTGAGTTGGGCTGCATACCATTCGACAGACGAAAACAACGTTTCCTTACCACGTATTGTAAAGAAGGTGATTGACCCTTATTGGAAGAAAACTTCGGCTAAAGAAAACTAAGTTAAATGCCCCAAGTGATACAAAACATGCCCTCTCTTCAACAATTTATGAATTTTTATTAGGGTACTCCTGGGGCATAAAGTTTTTCTACTAGACAGATTTCTGCCAATAGGTACAGGCAAATACTTGACATTGCGTCCTATTCACTTTATCAGCATCTGTAGATATTTCATCTTGATTATCTTAGCTAAAGGAAAAGAATTTACTATATAGTCTAATAAAAATCATGTTTTATATTGTTAGAAAGTTTTAATGTTTAAAGTGCTTATTTTATGCATTATGGTAAACTTTAGTAAATCATTAAAGCAAAATATTGCCATCAACATATTTAAGGCTTGCTGGTGACTTTAATAGGTGAGGAATATGTCAGCTGTCAAATTATGTATATCAAATGTTCCTTATCATGCTTGTCAGCCATACTCAATTATACTGTCAATCATCATACTTGTCGATCATATTTGTCACATTTTAGCTCTTTTCATTCAAAGTTATGCATTGAAATCGTAAGTACCACTGAAAAACCTCCCTGAAATTGTACAACCAATAGCTTTGTTTTAACTAAGATTTAAATGAGAATGTTTCTCATTTTCATGTTTTTATTAATTTTTTAACCTTCTTGCTTACCAGTAAGGGAATCTCCCTTTCAGTAACATAATCACAACTTAGATACCAATACAGTTATGAAAACTCGATTTATTTTTGGGACACAGTGCACGATAGCGATGATAGCGGCTGGAGACAGGAAACTGGTATTGCAAACTGATATAGCGGAAAGTAGTAGGTAAAACATATGCAACAAAACAAAATTGCATTCCCGTTTATGATGTTGTAGTACGATCTACGCGTCAGAGCGTGGGCTTAGAGGAGCTGCCAAATTCAGAGCTCTGTACCATAAGATTCTCATGGGTAAGATAGGAGTTTTCATAACTGTATTGGTATCTAAGCTGTGACCATAATCCATATTACAACTTTGTCACCTAAATAGATATCTGATAATAGAGAAAAGAAATCAGAACATACTAGTAAGCGAACAACCAACAAGAATCGAATATGAATGGTGGCAACAAGTTTACGATCTTGACAAGTTTTTTCCTATATTCTTCATAAGCCTAGAAAGAAACTCTGGAAAATCTTGCTGGTTGGCATGATAGAAAAAGTGCACGGATCTTATGAAAACCAAGATTGTCAAAAGTCTAATATGAAGGAAAACGTCAATGAATCATACATCAGATGCAAGACACGCTCATTCATGTGCTAATTTACTAGGTATATACATAGGCCCTGTTCATACATGTTGATAGCACATGAATATCCTTTTTTAACGCTGAAAATTACCATTGGACTCGGTTATATATCCCTAAACATCCCAGTTTAAACCAGCTTCAGAAGGCTTCCAGTCCCTGAAGTTACTTTTTGACTACCCAAAAAGGCATAACTTTCCCCTTGGGTAATCCTAAAAAAATTCAGAAGGCTAGGGTCTGAAACAATATTTTTCGCTAGAAAAGAGTCGTTACTTCCTCAAATATTACATGGTGCTAGACATTTTGTATATTTCTGGCAAAAAACAAACAACATTTTTAAAAGAAAGTTTAAAAGAAACTACGTATGCCTAAAATATATGCCCATAAGATTTATAAAACTCTAAAATCTATATAAACAGCCAGTGAAAAAATTGAAAATTATGCAAATATTTTGGTTGAGACCTTTGTTTGACCGTCCTCAGTACAGATAAACTGAAAAAAAAACAACCAAAAAACAAAACTAAAATATGATGACCCTTTCTCAGTGACGGTGAAAGGGTAATTGAATTAAAAACACAAAAAAAATGACATTTCACAGTTTCATCTTACTTACACCACTCTTAAAGGCTAATCGCTTTCTAGGTAGATTATTGTCAGACATGTGTTTTGTGAGAAGTTTATTAACATATTCTAAGAAAAATCAAATATTCTCATACCATGTGACGGCGTAGTGGATGACGCTGAGGTTTCCAATCTAAGGTTTCTTGGTTCAATCCCGCGTCTCGCAAGGAAGATAAATGTTTCTATACACATTTAATTTTTTTATGGTTTTGAATCATTTTCTAATACCTATTTCTGTCTGGCTGAAGAAGACAATTCTGCTATCAGCCGTAATTTTAGTTTTTTTTTGTTTTGTTTTTTTTTCTTTACCTTTGACCGAAGATATAAGACGGGAGCAAATTAAACCTATTTAGCTAATTCATAGGAGCAAACAAACAAATTTGGAGGGAAAGAATGGGGTTAGGTTTTCGGTGATTAGGTGATTTAATTCGATGTGGATGCTAAATTACTTATAAGTGAAACACCTTTTGCGTTCAGTAGTGGGTGCTAAATATTACTTAACTTCAGCATTGGTAAAATAATGCAACCAGAGATCGGATGATGGTACGAATCATGGTGATTTAATTCGATGTGGATGCTAAATTACTTATAAGTGAAACTCCTTTTGCGTTCAGAGGTGGCTGCTAAATATTATTTTACATGAGCATCAGCATTGGTATAATCAAACAGTTCGTGGTAACGAACTGTAGTAAGGAGCGCCCCGGCTGAATAGTAACCAAAACTCTAAAAAACGGAATTTGATACCAATAGTTACATCAAAAGAATTGCATTTTAATGCTGATTTTAAATATATAAGTTTCATCAAGTTTAGTCTTACCCATCAAAAGTTACGAGCCTGAGAAAATCTGCCCTATTTTAGAAAATAGGGTGAAACACCCCCTAAAAGTCATATAATCTTAATGAAAATCACACCATCAGATTCAGCGTATCAGAGAACCCTATCGTAAAAGGCCCAAGATCTTATCTACAAAAATGTGGAATTTTGTATTTTTTGCCAGGAGACAAATCACGGATGTGTGTTTATTTGTTTGTTTTTTTTTTTCTTTTTCCCAGGGGTGATCATATCGACCCAGGGGTCCTAGAATTTTGCGAGAGAGCTCATTCGAACGGAAATGAAAAGTTCTAGTGCCCTTTTTAAGTGACCAAAAAAATCAGAGGGCACCTAGGCCCCCTCCCACGCTCATTTTTTTCCCAAAGTAGTCGGATCAAAATTCTGAGATAGCCATTTTATTCAACATAGTCGAAAAACCTTATAACTCTGTCTTTGGGTACGACTTACTCCCCCAAAGTCCCTGTGGGAGGGGCTGCAAGTTGCAAATTTTGACCAGTGTTTGCATATATTAATGGTTATTGGGAAATGTAGAGACGTTTTCAGGGGGGTATTTTGGTTGGGTGGGGGGAGGTTGAAAAGAGGGGGCTATATGAGGGAAATTTTCCATGGAGGAATTTGTCATGGGGGAAGAAGATTTCCATAAAGGGGGTGCAGCATTTTCTAGCATTATTTAAAAAAAAACAATGAGAAAATAAATATGAAAAAGTTTTTCAACTGGAAGTATGGAGTAGCATTAAAACTTAAAACGAACAGAAAATATTACGCATATAAGGGGTTCACCTCCTCTTAATACCTCACTCTTGACGCTAAAGGATTTTTAGTAATTTCAACTATTTTCTCTACGGCCTTTGTGATTCAGGGGACAAAATTTAAGCTTTAAAGCAAAGAGTTATTGACGAGGTATTGACGAGTGGGCGGACCTTCTCATATACGTAATAAAAACATACGAACATAGAAGTTTGTTACGTAAGCTAATTCGTAAGTTACGAATATCTTTTACTAATGAAAACGTTCGTAAAAACTAAAAGTTCTAGTTGCCTTTTTAAGTACCCAAAAAATTGGAGAGCAACTGGGCCTCCTTCCCCTCCTTTTTTTGCAATCATTCGATCAAAATTATGGAAAAGCCATTTAGCCAAATAAAAAAATATGCAAATTTCGCTTTAATTATTCATCTGCGGAGAGCCGAAATCAAAACATGGATTAACTAAAAAACGTTCAGAAATTAAATTAAAAAAAAAAACAAGTTTTTTTAACCGAAAGTAAGAAGCGACATTACAACTTGAAATTACCCCTGCATGCGGTTTTCCCACATTCAAAATGCGTTTGTCTGGAAAAACTTCAACGATCTTCTCGCATTGAGATCGCGGTTATCGTATTTTGTTTATCCGCAATCCACAGCGTGGGTGCTCCACAAGAAGGTAATTCACAATGTGGGGACGAAAGGTAAGTAAAGTATTTAATCGATCGATTGTGTGACAATCTATGTTTTGAGATAAAACAATTTACAAAGAAATTATGGAAATAAGAGGTACTTACTTTAACAGATATCATTGGTGATGGCTTTGTAGCAAAGAAATCCTTCACTAGTTTTTCCTTGCCAATTAAGGGAATAGTATCCCGATAGGGAATTTCAAAGAAATCTATCAGCTTAGAAGGTGTGTCTAGAGAGTCGAATATTTCTTGTGGCATAAATAATGTCACCGTCCAAGATTTGTCTTGATTCGGCAAAGCAATCATCATGAACTGTCCTCGCGGCCAGATGTGAAAATGGTTCTCTGGCATCTTGAACTGCACAGAAATAAAACTTAAAGCGACAACTTAAAAAAATTGTAGGCGGGAGCTCCATTAGAGAGCAGGCCATGAGAGCAGGTTATTCCACTCGAAATATACAAAATTAAAAAAAAACATGCACCATAAAGGGAAGAATTTTTTCTATCGGAATATGGAAAGGGCTTTTTTAAGGTCTTGATCTCTCAAAAAAGTTAAATAAAAAAACAAGTTCTTTCAGCTGAAAGTAAGGAGCACCATTTAAAGTAAAAACTAACAGGAATTATCCTGTATATCGGGGGGCACCCCTTCTCCTAAATGCCTCGCTCTTCAAGTTAAAATATTTTCGAAAATTTATATAAAGAACAATTCCTGTTCCTTTTAAGTTTCAATGTTGCTCCTTACTTTCGGTTGAATTTTTTTTTCTAATCATTTTTCAAGCAATGCAGCGAAATCCAGCATCCCTCCATGGAAAATTTCCTCCTCCCACAGAAAATTCTTCAAAGTTCCTACCATATAAAATACCCCCCTTCCAGAATATTTCCGCTGAAAATTTCCCCAACCTATGGAAAACCCATCCTACAGAAAATCCCAACCCCACTCAAAAGTTTCTCTAGAACATTTTTACATGTTAAATTTAGGCAGCAAAGACAACTTAAGACAAACAAAAAGAATTTGGCAAAGGAATGCTGTTACATTCCCCCCGCATAAAATTTCATCTGAACACCTCACCCCCAGAAACATCCATCCCCATGGATAATTTCTATCGAAGTTAATTCCCCCAAATCAAAAATTGCCTCTCTCCAAAGAAGAAAGATATCTGTATACTTCCCAGTGACAAATACTATACGTAAACAATGGGTAAATTTTGTAGCTTACAGCCCTTTCTCTAGGGCCTGTGGGGGGTCATGCTATTCCCAAAGGTATATTTATTGGACCTTTCAACTATGCTGAACAAAATGGCAATCTCAAAATTTTGTTCAGACGCTTTTTGAAAAAAGGGAACGTGGGCGAGGGGCTAACTGCCTACCCCTCCCAATCTTTTTTGTTACTTAAAGTGGCACTAGAATTTTCTATTTCCAACTAGCAGTTGGTGTGGCGCTTCGGGCCCCCCCCCCAAGACCACCCGCGCGCGTAAGTCGTTACGTGCCATGTTAGTTATGCGCCATTGTAGGTTTGTCCCTGTGTCCCACCTGTGAATATAGATATATATATATATATATATATATATATATATATATATATATATATATATATATATATATATATATATATATATATATATATATATATATATAAATATATATATATATATATATATATATATATATATATATATATATATATATATATATATATATATATATATATATATATATATATATATATATATATATATATATATATATATATACATATATATATATATATATATATATGTTTTTAACTACGTAAAACTTGCGAATATACAACATTCTTCGCTGACAAATTGTCTGTGCATATAAAAAGCCTTATTATAACGACGGCCTATGCAAACTCTCTTTTTACAAACAGACAAACATGCATACATACAACTTATTTTTATATGGATAGATCGATAGATTGATATACATATATACTATAAATTAACTACGTAAAACTTGCGAATATACAACATTCTTCGCTGTCTCATTGTCTGAGCATATAAATAGATTGTCAAGTTTACTGACCCTCGAACATGCAACACACAATTGTCCATGGAAAAAACAATCTGTATTAAGATCTATACCACATTTTTCTAGTAATTGCCTTTGAGCTTTGTTGATGGTGATTGCAAATGCTAATCGAATTAGGAATTGCAATCTTTTTAATTGAAAAGGCAGATCTGTTGGAATGATGGGATTGCGAGGAATAAGAACAGCCTCACGCTCAAAAGGCCCTGTCAAGATTGTTGCCTCTATTAAGTTTTCCATCGTTTTTTTTACGGCAAGTCGCGTGCCATTGCAAAGCTTTGGTGGGTTAATATTTCGTAAGACTATTATTGGTACGCCTATTTTTAGTTTTAGCAAGTGTGGTGGAAACCCTGGGAGATCCAGGGAACTTAAAAATTCAGATGGATAATTAACTGCTTCATTTGGTTCCAGAACTGTGTCGACTGACCTGTAAATTACTTCCTAGTCTCGAATCTTGGTCAAAATAATATTGATGATTTCGTGCACGTCTTTATTCTTGGCTGCCAATATCGCTCGTTCACTGAGCCAGTTATGATTTTATTCATTCATAATACCTATGATTTTATTCCGAAATACCTTTTCAACCAATTCATTTTTGGACGTCATTAAATTCAGAATTCAGCAGGCAATTGTATACGTCCTGAAATTGAGTCTACTGGGAGCTTTCCGTTTCCAATTGCCAGCAATTGATCTGAAAATATTTCACCAGAGTCATCGTTTTGCAATCAGACACGCATATTTATAATTAATTTTAATGTCTTTGCGTGTGCCTGCAAATTAGAATGATTCAGGCAAGCATTCATTTCCTCCGCAGGTGATCCATTCATTTCGTCTGCAGGGGTTGATCTAGGTATTATAGGTAATGTTTACCTGAAATCTCCCGCAAGCAATATTAATGTGCCGCCAAAGGGATTCGAATTTCCTCGCAAATCTAGTATTGATTGCTCCAGAGCGTCGAGCGAGTTTTTGTGTGCCATTGTGCACTCATCCAAAATAATAAGTTTCCATTGCTGCAATTCTTTAACCATCCCAGATGATTTGGAAATATTGCACTTGGGAGTTTCTGTAGAATGCAAATTCAAAGGCAATTCCAAAGCGGAATGAGCAGTTCTTCCACCAAGCAGCAACGTTGCGGCTATTCTGGACGACGCAATTGCCAACGCTATCTCATCTTTTGATCAAAGTGATGCCAGAATCAGTTTTATCACAAACGTTTTACCAGTACCTCCTGGCGCATCCAAAAAGAAGATTTCTCAAAGGTTGTTATCTACACAACGCATTATCTTATCATAAATGTCTTTTTGCTCAGACGTTAACTTAGAAATATTATTTTGTACATACAACAAAAGATCAATCGTGTTGTAACTTTGTTCACGATCCAATTCTACACATGTCGAAACAGCAAGATTACGATTAGGTGAAGGCATTCCCAAATCCTGAAAAGGTTTGTTTGCCATACATACGCACCAATCTTCAATAATGACTAAGGATTAGTTATAAATTTCTGATATAAAATCAAAGGTCATATCTGACGTCTGTAACCGTATTCGAAGGAGTATATCCTTGGCCATTTTCGATTTATATTTCTCCCATAACTCTGTATAAGCTGAAGGAGAGCACAATGTTACATTGGTTCCAAATAATGCAAGAATTTGACTCGGAGTTGACGTTTCTCACGTGTCATTGATGCAGTTATCCCAGTGCTGGTCATTCTCCAATAAATTCAGAGCTTAGCATGGACTACAATAAGTGTCATGTATAGTACCGTTTACAGTTTTCAAATACTCAAAGGATATCGGACCCAGTACATTCACCAAAAGCAAGTGGAGAAAGAAGCATTTATGTTGATTGGGTTGAATGGTGTAGAGTCTTCTTATCGCGGTATCTTCGAAGATGGTAGGTTGGCCGTCGACTGACTTACCCTGTTTTCGAGGTTCAAATGATTTCTTTTTAGCATTCCGCGTGTAATATGAAGGTACTTCAATATACAGCAGTTTTTTTCACAAAAGAATCATTTTGACATAACGAAAAGAAAGCAGTTAACGATGTATCCGGTGGATTCAGGGCTCTTGGTTGCACGTTGGATTCCAAAAAATAAACACGTTGTCCATTCTGTAAATGTAACGCTAAGTGAACAACAGCTGGACTTCGTTCATGTATCGGAAATGAAAGAATTCGCCAAACAGCTTCATTACTGCTTATGTATCTTCCAGCTTGATATTGTACGATTTCATCGATATCACTGATTTCGGATTGCTAGCAAAAAACTGCCAAGTCGCTGCTTTTTTTAATGTATTTACAAATGCATTTGATCGCCTTTACGGAGTTGCAGCATTCAACGTTTATTTGAGCATTAAATGTTTTTGATAATAAAGGTGAATATGGAACAACCCATTGGTTATCTACTTCGATGGTGGTACCGTTATGCTTCTTTGTTATTGCTGTTTTACCGCCATCTTCAGTAGATCTTCTTCAATATAGTGGGTAACCATCATTGCCGATAATTGTGTCAGGTACTATAAGTCGAGGATAATGCTTTGTGCACCTTCCTTTGGCCATGCATGGTAATTTTTCATTCAGTGCACCGCAAGGTCCATGTATCATATTTTCTACGAAAATATCATATAAGCCCTTATCGACATTTTAATCAGGTATTTCAGCGGAAAACACATCGTCAATTTCATTAGAAGTGATTTTATCATGTAGCCAGATTAAAATATATGCGTGTGGCAATCCTCGTTTTTGCCATTCCACTGAGTACATCCAGCATCGCACTGACCCAAACACTTTAAGTTTTACTATGTAGTTTATCAGTGATTTCAACTTTTGCCGGAAGACAAGGGCCGTAATGTCATGTCTATGAACCACCGATTGTCCTTGAAGTAAAAGCTGCTGTATCTCGTCCCAAGATTGATTACATGTAAATGTAATAAATAAATCTGGACGACCATAGAGACGAACATACGCAATAGCATCTTAAGCATATTAATGCATATGACGGGGACTGCCAGCATGATAAATTTGCCCTTTTACTTTGAAAGTAAGCATAAATTGATCTTGATTTTCGATTTGGGCACCAAACGACGTCATTTGGATACATGATTTATATTTTCTGATGTTTGATAAAAAACGCTTATATTCTGACGTAGTTCCAGTAAGCAAAGTCTTCAATGGCTGTGGTGGTGCAGCCAGTTGAGAAAGTTTAACTTTTTCTGAGGCGCAACACATTCCCATTGTTTCACCATTAGCTTTCAAGGCCTTGCAATAGGGACAAATTTTAGACATAGTCCCGATTTGAACAAATCTATTCAAGCTATAATCATCGACTGGGCTGTACCTGAATGCCAGGCGATAATTTTCAGGTTGCCCTTGTGATTCCTCGGCAAGTTTTCTTTTGGCATTATCTCTTTGAGCCTCAAGCCTGTTTTCACGCTGTTCTTGTGATTCCTCAGCACGCTTTCTTTTGGCATTATCTCTTTGAGCCACGAGCCTGTTTTCACGTTGTTTCTGTGATTCCTCGGCACGATTTTCTTGGTAATTTCTCTTTGAGACGCAAGCCTACTAAAATTTCTCGCACGATTTGATTCCTCGACTGTTTCTTCTGCCATTGTAGGATTTATACTAAATATTATCTTTTAATCTCAACCCTTATATACTTATAATGACGTCATATACAAAGCCTTATACACTATAATGACGTCAACTTATAATGATGTTATATAAAAATGACGTCAAAATGCATACATGACGTAATAATGCTCAATCCTTATAATGACGTCAGTCCTCAAACATACATACAACTTATTTTTAAATATACAGATTAAATGAGTTGTCTCCCGATTTTGTAAGATTACTCGGACGATACGCTCACCTCTTGAAAAAAAACCATCAATAAATAAACATGCATCCATGATCTTTCTTCCGGCAAAAATTACAAAGTTCCAGATTTGTCAATATAAGAGCTTGAGATCTCTACAGCAGGGTTTTATGATATGCCGAATCTAATCGCTTACTTGCTATGAAGATCAATGGTCGTTTTGGGGACGTATCTTCCTTTTTCCAAAATTGGGTAAATTTTCTCAGACCCTCAACTTTTGATTGTTAACATCAAGTTTAGTAAAACTTTGTTTATTTTGAATCAGCATAAAATATTTAATTTTTTTGATGTATCTGTTGTTAAGAAAACTCTGTTTTTTCTGAAAATCCTGTTTCAGTCACTATTGAGTTCAGTTACAATCTCAACACTGATTGATTTAAAAAAAAAGCATCTGCTTATAGGTTACCGCAGAATCACATGTGTATTGTAGTATTTTTATTTTACCCAGAGGTGATCGAACTAATTGTCGCAAAAGATCATGAAATCTGTTGTTTTGTCTGTGTTAATTTTCTACTGCTTCTATTACTAAGAGCTCACTGCAGCAACAAGCCGCCCGAGGAAAATAAAGCTGTGCACGCAACTCCTCCACATTAATTTATTTTAAAAATCACTCTTCACACCTTTTCATAAAATTCTGACCAAATTTGAGGATTACCTACTTTTCGTTTGGCTCAACATGGATACAAAATAAAAAAACAGGAAAACGAATCAAATAAACGTAAAAAAACATACATTGCCTTTTTCATCAGGTGGTATGCACATTTCCATGTAAACTGTTGGAATATATGTTTGACTATAATTGAACATGGGCATTTTCATCATTTGTTTCCTAATGGTCAAATATGCTCCATCACAGCCAAGAATCAAATCCGTTTTTGTCTCTTGGGCTTCCTTGCTTGTCAAACTTCAAAAGAAAAACCCAAATTTTTCAACTAAAATTCTTCGTTTGTTTAAATGTTGGGAAGACAGTTACCTTAAAATGGTTTTTAATCGTACCTGTGGGTGTGTTACCAGCTCAAATAACCAGTCGGCGTAAATTTAAAGTAACCTTAACTTTTTTAAAGGGCATTTATCCTCCCACACACACAAAAACAGAAAAATATAAGCGAAAACCAGTTAATTGATGTTGTAAAACTGGTCAGATATCGCCGAAATCGTACAATATCAGGCTGGAAGAAACATAAGCAGTAATGAAGCTGTTCTGCGAATTCTTTCACTTCCGATACATGAACGTAGTCCAGCTGTTGTTCAATTAGCGGTACATTTAAAGAATGGTCAACGTGTTTATTTTTCGGAATCCAACGTGCAACAAAGAGCCTTGAATCTACCGGATACAAAGTTAACTGCTTTCTTTTCGCTATGCAAAAATGATTCTTTTGCAAAAAAACTGCTGTATACTGAAGTGCCTTCGTATTACACGTGGAATACTAAAAATAAAGTATTTCAACGTCGAAAACAGGGTAAGTCAGTCGAGGGCCAACCTACCATCTTCAAAGATACCACGATAGGAAGACTCTACACCGTTCTCCCCAATCAACATGAATGCTTCTTTCTACGCCTGCTTTTGGTGAATGTACCAGGTCCGACGTCCTTTGAGTATTTGAGAACTGTAAACGGTACTATACATGCCACTTACCGTAGTGCATGCCAAGCTCTGAATTTATTGGAGAATGACCAACACTGGGATAACTGCATCAATGACGCGTACAAAACGTCAACTCCAAGTCAAATTCGTGCATTGTTTGGCATCATACTAACAACTTGCTCTCCATCTGCTCCTACAGAGTTATGGGAAAAATATAAATCAAAAATGTCTGAATATATACTCCATCGAAAAAGGTTAGAGACGTCAGATATGACTTTTGATTCTACATCAGAAATTTATAACTACACATTAGTTATTATAGAAGATTTGTGCGTATGTATGGCAAACAAACATCTTCAGGATTTGGGAATGCCTTCACCTAATCGTACAGCTGCTGTTTCGACATGTGTAGAATTGGATCGTGAACAAAGTCACAGTACGAGTGATCTATTGTCGGATGTACAAAATAACATTTCCAAGTTAACGTCGGAAAAAAAAGACATTTATGATACGGTAATGCATTGTGTCGATAACAACGTTGGAGGAATTTTCTTTTCGGATGCGCCAGGAGGTGCTGGTAAAACATTTGTGATAAAACTGATTCTGGCATCAATTCGATCAAAAAATGATATAGCGTTGGCAATTGCATCATCCGGAATAGCCGCAACGTTGCTGCCTGGTGGATGAACTGCTCATTCCGCTTTGAAATTGCCTCTGAATTTGCATTCTACGGAAACTCTCACGTGCAATATTTCCCAATCATCTGGGATGGGTAAAGTATTGCAGCAATGCAAAATTATTATTTGGGACGAGTGCACAATGGCATACAAAAAATCGCTCGAGGCTCTAGATCAATGTTTGAAAGATTTGCGAGGGAATTCGAAACCCTTTGGCAGCACATTAATATTGCTTGCAGGAGATTTCAGGCAAACATTACCTATAATACCTAGATCAACCCCTGCAGACGAAATGAATGCTTGCCTGAAAAATTCTAATTTATGGGCACACGTAAAAACATTAAAATTAACTACAAATATGCTTGTCCGATTGCAAAACGATTACTCTGGTCAAACATTTTCAGATCAATTGCTGGCAATTGGAAACGGAAAGCTCCCAGTAGACTCAATTTCAGGACGTATACAACTACCTGCTGAATTCTGTAATATAAAGACGTCCAAAAATGAATTGATTGAAAAAGTATTTCCGAATATTCTCAACAATTATAAAAATAATAAATGGCTAAGTGAAAGAGCGATTCTTGCACCCAAAAATATAGACGTCCACGAAATCAACAATATTGTTTTGACCAAGATTCGAGACCAGGCAGTCCTTTACTAGTCAGTCGACACAGTCTTGGAACCAAATGAGGCGGTTAATTATCCATCTGATTTCTAAATTCCGTGGATCTTTCAGGGTTTCCACCACACGTGCTACAACTAAAAATCGGTGTACCAATAATACTGTTAAGAAATATCAACCCACCAAAGCTTTGCAATGGCACGCGACTTGCCGTAAAAAAAAAACAATGGAAAACGCAATAGAGGCCATCTTGACAGGGCCTTTTGAGGGTGAGGCTGTTCTTATTCCTAGCATTCCCATGATTCCAACGGATCTGCCTTTTCAATTTAAAAGATTGCAATTCTCAATTCGATAAGCATTTGCAATCACCATCAACAAAGCTCAAGGTCAATCATTAGAAAAATGTGGTATAGATCTTAATATTGATTGTTTTTTCCATGGACAATTGTACGTTGTCAGTTCGAGGGTCGGTAAAGCTGACAATCTATTTATATGCAGCGACAATTGGACAGCGAAGAATGTTGTATATTCGCAAGTTGTACGCAGTTAATTTGTATTGTATCTATCTATCTATATAAAAACGAGTTGTGTGTATGCATGTTTGTTTATTTGTAAAAAGAGCGTTTGCATATGACGTCATTATTAGTACATACGGCTTTGTATATGCACAAACAATGGGAAAGCAGAGAATGTTGTGTATTCGCAAGTTTTATGTAGTTCGAAACATATATATAAATCTATCTATATTCATAGGTGGTACACAGGGACACAACTACAATGGCGCGTAACTAATATGGCGCGTAACGACATACGCGCGCGAGGGGGCTTGGGGGGGGGGCGAAGCGCCCCCACCGACTAGGTGCCCCCCCTCCAAGCCCCCCGCGCGCGTAAGTCGTTACGCGCCATTTTAGTTACGCGCCATTGTAGTTGTGTCCCTGTGTCCAACCTATGAATATAGATAGATTTATATATGTGTTTTGAACTACGTAAAACTTGCGAATATACAACATTCTTGGCTTTCCCATTGTCTGTGCATATACAAAGCCTTATGTACTAGTAACGACGTCATATGCAAACGCTGTTTTTACAAACAAACAAACATGCATACACACAACTCGTTTTTATACAGATAGATAGATAGATAGATGCAATACAAATTAACTGCGTAAAACTTGCGAATATACAACATTCTTCGCTGTCCAATTGTCGCTGCATATAAATAGATTGTCAGGTTTACCGACCCTCGAACATGCAACGTATAATTGTCCATGGGAAAAACCAGCAGTATTAAGATCAATATCAAATTTTTCTAATGATTGACCATGAGCTTTGTTGATGGTGATTGCAAATTCTAATCGAATTGGGAATTACAATCTTTTCAATTGAAAAGGCAGATCTGTTGGAATCATGGGTATACGAGGAATAAGAACAGCCTCACCCTCAAAAGGCCTTGTCAAGATTGTGGCCTCTCTTACGTTTTCCATTGTTTTTTTTTACGGCAAGTCGTGTGCCATTGCAAAGCATTGGTGGGTTGATATTTCTTAACAGTATTATTGGTACGCATATTTTTAGTTGTAGCACGTGTGGTGGAAACCCTGAAAGATCCACGGAATTCAAAAATTCAGATGGATAATTAACCGCCTCATTAGGTTCCAAAACTGTGTCGACTGACTTGTAAAGGACTGCCTGGTCTCGAATCTTGGTCAAAACAATATTGTTGATTTCGTCGACGTCTATATTTTAGGGTGCAAGAATCGCTCTTTCACTTAGCCAAATATTATTTTTATAATTGTTTAGAATATTCGGAAATACTTTTTCAATCAATTCATTTTTGGACGTCACTAAATTACAGAATTCAGCAGGTAGTCGTATATGTCCTGAAATTGAGTCTACTGGGAGCTTTCCTTTTCCAATTGCCAGCAATTGATCTGAAAATGTTTGACCAGAGTCATCGTTTTGCAATCGGACACGCATATTTGTAGTTAATTTTAATGTTTTTACGTGTGCCCATACAATAGAATTTTTCAGGCAAGCATTCATTTCATCTGCAGGGGTTGATCTAGGTAATATAGGTAATGTTTGCCTGAAATCTCCCGCAAGCAATAAAAGGTTCTGCCAAAGGGTTTCGAATTCCCTCGCAAATCTTTCAAACATTGATCCAGAGCCTCGAGCGATTTTTTGTGTGCCATTGTGCACTCATCCCAAATAATGAGTTTGCATTGCTGCAATACTTCACCCAGCCCAGATGATTTGGAAACATTGCACGTGAGAGTTTCCGTAGAATGCAAATTCAGAGGCAATTTCTAAGCGGAATGAGCAGTTCTTCCACAAGGCAGCAACGTTGCGGCTATTCCGGACGACGCGATTGCCACCGCTATATCGTTTTGATCGAATTGATGCCAGAATCAGTTTTATCATAAAAAGTTTTACCAGTACCTCCTGGCACATCCAAAAAGAAAATTTCTCCAACGTTGTTATCGACACAATGCATTATCGTATCATAAATGTCTTTTTGTTCCGACGTTAACTTGGAAATGTTATTTTGTACATACGACAATAGATCACTCGTACTGTAACTTTGTTCACGATCCAATTCTACACATGTCGAAACAGCAGCGATACGGTTAGGTGAAGGCATTCCCAAATCCTTAAGAGGTTTGTTTACGATACATACTTACAAATCTTCTATAATAACTAAAGTTCAGTTATAAATTTCTGATGTAAAATCAAAAGTCATATCTGACGTCTCTAACTGTTTTCGATGGAGTATATCTTCGGACATTTTTGACTTATATTTTTTCCATAACTCTGTAGGAGCTGATGGAGAGCAAGTTGTTAAAATGATGCCAAACGATGCACGAATTTGACTTGGAGTTGACGTTTCGCACGCGTAATTGATGCAGTTATCCCAGTGTTGGTCATTCTCCAATAAATTCAGAGCTTGGCATGCACTACGGTAAGTGTCATGTATAGTACCGTTTACAGTTCTCAAATACTCAAAGGATGTCGGACCGGGTACATTCACAAAAAGTAGGCGTAGAAAGAAGCATTCATGTTGATTGGGGTGAATGGTGTAGAGTCTTCCTATCGTGGTATCTTTGAAGATGGTAGGTTAGCCGTCGACTGACTTACCCTGTTTTCGACGTTCAAATACTTTATTTTTAGTATTCCACGTGTAATACGAAGGCACTTCAGCATACAGCAGTTTTTTTGCAAAAGAATAATTTTTGCAAAGCGAAAAGAAAGCAGTTAACTTTGTATCTGGTGGATTCAGGGCTCTTTGTTGCACGTTGGTTTCCGAGAAATAAACACGTTGACCATTCTGTAAATGTACCGCTAAGTGAACAACAGCTGGACTACGTTCATGTATCGAAAATGAAAGAATTTGCCAAACAGCTTCATTACTGCTTATGTATCTTCCAGCCTGATATTGTACGATTTCGGCGATATCTTTGATTTCGGGCTGCAAGCCAAAAAATGCCATGTCACTGCCTTTGTTGACGTATTTACATATGTATTTGATTGCCTTTACGGAGTTACAGTATTCAACGTTTATGTGTGCATTAAATGTTTTTGATAATAAAGGGGAATATGGAACAACCCACTGGTTATCTACTTCGATGGTGGTACCGTTATGCTTCTTTATTATTGCAGTTTTACCGCCATCTTCAGTAGATCTTCTTTTATATTGTGGGTAACCATCATTGCCAGTAATTGTGTTGGATACTAAAAGTCGAGGATATTGCTTTGTGCACCTTCCATTGGCCATGCATGGTGAATTTTCGTTCAGTGACCGCAAGGTCCATGTATCATATTTTTAACAACAATATCATATAATCCCTTAGAGACATTTTCATCAGGTATTTCAGCGGAAATCACATCATCAATTTCGTTCGAAGTAATTTTATAATGTAGCCAGATTAGTATATGTACGTGTGGCAAACCTCGTTTTTGCCATTCCACTGAGTACATCCAGCATCGCACTGACCCAAACACTTCAAGTTTTACTATGTAGTTTATCAGTGATTTCAACTTTTTCCGGAACACACGGGCCGTAATGTCATGTCTATGAACCACCGATTGTCCTTAAAGTAAAAGCTGCTGTATCTCGTCCCAAGATTGATTACATGTAAATGTAATAAATAAATCTGGACGACCATAGAGACGAACATACGCAATAGCATCTTAAGCATATTCATGCATATGACGGGGACTGCCAGCATATGACGAAGGTAAAATTGTTAATCTTCCAACATTTGTGGTATTACCGTCATTTACAACTGCATCTTTCAAATGAATGTATTGTTCAGAGCGGGGCTTGGTCTGATTCAGGCGGATATATAGCAAACGTTCTGATTCAATTTTAGCATACATATCAACGACATATTGGTGAAACAATTGACGGCATTTTAAATTATAATTCACTTCATCCTGCCGAATCATTAATCTATAGGAATAATAATGCATTGCACTGCATTTCTTAATCATTTCTTTGTTAGTGGCTGGATTCATCAATTTAATATTAAAGTGATAGCCGTCGGCTCCATCCCAAAAAATGATAGGATATTGTAGGGCATCGTAGCATCGATGAGTTTCAGCAATTCTTATCAACTGAGCGTTTCACTTATGAAGAATAATATCTCGAGGTAAAAACTGATCACCGACCATAACGATTGCCACTTCGTCGATAGTTGGAGGATTGTTTCTGCGCACATGTTCGCCAGGAGGCGTTTTGCATCGGAAATAACAATTTTATGCGTATCAGTAGGCATCAAATTGACGGCTGTTTTGAACAGACGCACTAAATTATTATTTTCGTGGAAAAGATGTTGCAATTGGGAAACGATTGTCCTTTCAACGTTGGGAGAAATTTCGCAACATGCATTCAATTCAGAATTTCTATCACTGATGAAGTACAATTGTAAAAATTTAAGATTCTCGCCTGATAATGGTAGAAGGGACCCTGCTCTATGATAAATTTGCCCTTTTACTTTGAAAGTAGACATAAATTGATCTGGATTTTCGATTTTGGGATCCAAACGACGTCATTTGGAAACATGAGTTATATTTTCTGATTTGTGATAAAAAAACGCTTAGATTCTGACCTAGTTCCAGTAAGCAGAGTCTTCAATGGCTCTGGTGGTGCGGCCAATCGAGGAAGCTTAACTTTTCCTGAGGCGCAACACATTCCCATTGTTTCACCATTGAATTTCAAGGCCTTGCAATAGGGACAAATTTTAGACATAGTCTAAAATAATTTTAGACATAGATTTGAACACATCTACTCAAGCTATAATCATCGACTGGGCTGTACCTGAATACCAGGCGATAACTTTCAGGTTGCTCTGATTCCTCGGCACGCTTTCTTTTTCTACTTTCTCTATCAGCAGCAAGCCTGATTTCTTGCTGTTCTTGTGATTCCTCTGCACGCCTTCTTTTTTCACTTTCTCTTTTAGCAGTAAGTCTGGTTTTATGTTGCTCTGGTAGTTCCTCGGCATGCCTTATTTTTTCACTTTCTCTTTTAGCAGCAAGTCTGGTTTCGCGTTGTTCTGGTAGTTCCTCGGCACGCCTTCTTTTTTCACTTTCGCTTTTAGCAGCAAGTCTGGTTTTATGTTGCTCTGGTAGTTCCTCGGCACGCCTTCTTTTTCACTTTCTCTATGTCGTCATTATGACGTTGACGTCATTAAAGGCATTTAAGATATTCGTTCACAGAAAAATGTTTAATTGTAAAATGACTGATGAACCTACAATGGCAACAGCCGAGGAAGCTGCTATGCCGAAAAACTTGCGGCTGATAGAGAGAGTAAGAAAAGAAAGTGTGCCGAGGAATCACAAGAACAGCAAGAAAACAGGCTTGCGGCTAAAGAACGCAAAACCGCGCAGTTAGATGAAAATCCACCTGGACAGCGAGAGTCAAAACATATCAAAACTGAAAATGATAGGGATGATGATTGGGTTTGGGATTTTGACTTGGATAAGGTCATCAATGCCTACCAGATTTTAGTTAAAAAAACAAAGGTTCGGCGATATATATTTCACACGCGTTCTTTTCTTACTTTCTCTACGATTGCCACTGAAGTGACAATCGTTGAAGTGACTTGCGGCTGATAGAGAAAGTAAGAAAAGACAGCATGCCGAGGAATCAAAAGAACTGCATGAAAACAGGCTTGCGGCTGATAGAGAAAGTAAGAAAAGAAAGTTTGCCGAGGAATCATTACAAAAGCGTGAAATTAAGCTTGCGTCTTAAAGAGAAATCACCAAAAGAAAGTGTGCCGAGGAATCATTACAAAAGCGTGAAATTAGGCTTGCGTCTCAAAGAGAAATCACCAAAAGAAAGTGTGCCGAGGAATCACAAGAGCAAACTGAAAATTTTCGCCTGGCATTCAGGTACAGCCCAATCGATGATTATAGCTTGAGTAGATGTTTTCAAATCGGGACTATGTCTAAAATTTAACCACCAGAGCCATTGAAGACTTTGCTTACTGGAACTACGTCAGATTCTAAGCGTTTTTTTTATCACAAATCAGAAAATATAACTCAAGTTTCGAAATGAGTTCGTTTGGTGCCCAGATTGAAAATCCAAATCAATTTTTGCCTACTTTTAAAGTAAAAGGGCAAATTTATCATAGAGCAGGGTCCCTTCTACCATTCTCAGGAAAGAATCATAAATTTTGACAACTCTACTTCATCAGTGATAGAAATTCTGAATTGAATGCACGTTGCGAAATTTCTCCCGACATTGAAAGGACAATCGTTTTCCAATTGTAAGATCTTTTCCGCGAAAATAATAATTTAGTGCGTCTGTTCAAAACAGTCATTGATTTGATGCCTACTGATACGCATAAAATTGTTATTTCTTGTGACAAAACGCCTTCTGGCCAACGCTGACAAAACACCTCCTGGCCAACATGTGCGTAGATACAATGCTCAAACTATCGACGAATTGGCAATCGTTATGGTTGGTGATCAGTTTTTACCTCGAAATGTTATTCTTCATTAGCGAAACGCTGAGTTGGTAAGAATTGCTGAACCTCATTGATGCTATGATGCCCTACAATATCCAATCATTTTTTGGGATGGAGCCGACGACTATCACTTTAATATTAAATTGATAAATCCAGCCACTAACAAAAAAATGAATAAGAAATGCAGCGCAATGCATTATTATTTCTATAGACTACTGATTCGGCAGGCTGAAGACAATTATATTTTGAAATGCCGTCAATTGTTTCACCTATCTATCGTTGATATGTATGCAAAAACTGAATCAGAACGTTTGCTTTTTATCTGTCTGAATCCGACGAAGCTCCTCTCTGAACAATACATTCATTTGCGAGATACAGTTGTAAATGACGGTAATACCACAAACGTTGGAAGATTAACGATTTTACCTTCGTCATATGCTGGCAGTCCCCGTCATATGCATGAATATGCTCAAGATGCTATTGCGTTTGTTCGTCTCTATGGTCGTCCAGATTCATTTATTACGTTTACATGTAATCAATCTTGGGACGAGATACAGCAGCTTTTACTTCAAGGACAATCGGCGGTTTTTAGACATGACATTACGGCCCGTGTCTTCCGGTAAAAGTTGAAATCACTAACAAACTACATAGTAAACCTTAAAGTTTTTGGGTCAGTGCGATCCTGGATGTAGTCAGTGGAATGGCAAAAGCAAGGATTGCCACACGCACATATACTAATCTGGCTACAATATAAAATTACTTCTAATGAAATCGATGATATGATTTCCGCTGAAATACCTGATGAAAATGTCGATAAGGGTTTATATATTATTGTTGTAGAAAATATGATACATGGACCTTGCGGTGCACTGAACGAAAATTCACCATGCATGGCCAAAGGAAGGTGGACAGAGCAATATCCTCGACTTTTAGTACCCAACACAATTACTGGCAATGATGGTTACCCACAATATAGAAGAAGATCCACTTAAGATGGCGGTAAAACAGCAATAATATAGAAGCGTAACGGTACCATCATCGAAGTAGATAACCAGTGGGTTTTTCCATATTCCCCTTTATTATCAAAAACATTTAATGCACACATAAACGTTGAATACTGTAACTCTGTAAAAGCAATCAAATACATATGTAAATACGTCAACAAAGGCAGTGACATGGCAGTTTTTGGCTTGCAGTCTGAAATCAGTGATATCGACGAAATCGTACAATATCAGGCTGGAAGATACATAAACAGTAATGAAGCTGTTTGGCGAATTCTTTCATTTCCGATACATGAACGTAGTCCAGCTGTTGTTCACTTAGCGGTACAATTATAGAATGGTCAACGTGTTTTTTTTTCGGAATCCAACGTTCAACAAAGAGCCCTGAATATCACCGGATACAACGTTAACTGCTTTCTTTTCGTTATGCAAAAATGATTCTTTTGCAAAAAAACTGCTGTACACTGAAGTGCCTTCGTATTACACATGGAGTACTAAGAATAAAGTATTTGAACGTTGAAAACAGAGTATGTCAGTCGACTGCCAACCTACCATCTTCAAAGATACCACGATAGGAAGACTCTACACCGTTCACCCCAATCAACATGAACACTTCTTTCTAAGCCTGCTTTTGGTGAATTTACCCGGTCCGACGTCCTTTGAGCATTTGAAAACTGTAAACGGCACTATACATGAAACCTACCGTAGTGCATGCCAAGCTCTGAATTTGTTGGAGAATGACCAACACTGGGATAACTGCATCAATGACGCGTGCGAAACGTCAACTTCAAGTCAAAGTCATGTATTATTTGGAATAATACTAACAACTTGCTCTCCTTCATCTCCTACAGAGTTATGGGAAAAATATAAATCGAAAATGTCCGAAGATATACTCAATTGAAAACGGTTAGAGACGTCAGATATGACTTTTGATTTTACATCAGAAATTCATAACTACACTTTAGTTATTATTGAAGATATGTGCGTATGTATGGCAAACAAACCTCTTCAGGGTTTGGGAATGCCTTCACCTAATCGTACCGCTGCTGTTTTGAAATGTGTAGAATTGGATCGTGAACAAAGTTACAGCACGAGTGATCTATTGTCGTATGTCTTTAAGCACAGATGTCTTTGTCTATATAGCAAAGATGTCTATATAGATAGATGTCTTTCGAACTTTTACGTAGTTCAAAACACATATATAAATCTAATTATATTCATAGGTGGTAAACAGGGACACAACTACAATGGCGCGTAACGACTAACACACGCGGGGGGGCTTGGGGGTTGGCGAAGCTCCCTCACCAAGGGCGCTATATACATATATATATATATATATATATATATATATATATATATATATATATATATATATATATATATATATATATATATATATATATATATCTATATATATAAAAATAAGTTGTCTGTGTGTGGATCTGTGGCAAAAACTACAAAAAAAACTAAAAACTAATAAAAAAGTTAAAAAACTAAAAAAACTAAAAAAAGGCAAAAACTACAAAAAAAACTAAAAACTAATAAAAAAAATAAAAAAGCTAAAAAACTAAAAAAACTAAAAAAAGGTAAAAAACTAAAAAAAATAAAAACTAAAAAAAACTAAAAAAAAGGAAAAAATTGAAAAATAAGCTAAAATAAAGGTAAAAACCAATAAAAAACTAAAAAAAAAACTGAAAAAACTAAAAAAAGGCAAAAACTACAAAAAAAACTAAAAACTAATAAAAAAAGTAAAAAAGCTAAAAAACTAAAAAAAACTAAAAAAACTAAAAAAAGGTAAAAAACTAAAAAAAATAAAAAATAAAAAAAAACTAAAAAAAAGGAAAAAACTGAAAAATAAGCTAAAATAAAGGTAAAAACCAATAAAAAACTAAAAAGAAAAAAAGGAAAAAACTAAAAAAAATTTTCATCTAAAAAACTAAAAAAAACTAAAAAAGGTAAAAACTAAAAGAACTAAAAAAGAAAAAAATAAATGACGACACTCAAAGAGAAAGCGACCAGGACAAAAGGAATGTTCGATTAGCAATCAACAAAGCACCGGGACACAGGGAGTATAAATGACGACCAGGACATAAGTAAAAAAAAAAAACTAACAAAACTAAAAAGAAGGTAAAAACTACAAAAAAACTAAAAAGAAAAAAACTAAAAAAAGGCAAAAACTACAAAAAAAACTAAAAACTAATAAAAAAGCTAAAAAACTAAAAAAACTAAAAAAAGGCAAAAACTACAAAAAACTAAAAACTAATAAAAAAAATAAAAAAGCTAAAAAACTAAAAAAACTAAAAAAACTAAAAAAAGGTAAAAAACTAAAAAAACTAAAAACTAAAAAAAACTAAAAAAAAGGAAAAAACTGAAAAATAAGCTAAAATAAAGGTAAAAACCAATAAAAAACTAAAAAAAAACTGAAAAAACTAAAAAAAGGCAAAAACTACAAAAAAACTAAAAACTAATAAAAAAAGTAAAAAAGCTAAAAAACTAAAAAAAATAAAAAAACTTAAAAAAGGTAAAAAACTAAAAAAAATAAAAAATAAAAAAAAACTAAAAAAAAAGGAAAAAACTGAAAAATAAGCTAAAATAAAGGTAAAAACCAATAAAAAACTAAAAAGAAAAAAAGGAAAAAACTAAAAAAAATTTTCATCTAAAAAACTAAAAAAAACTAAAAAAGGTAAAAACTAAAAGAACTAAAAAAGAAAAAAATAAATGACGACACTCAAAGAGAAAGCGACCAGGACAAAAGGAAAGTTCGATTAGCAATCAACAAAGCACCGGGACACAGGGAGTATAAATGACGACCAGGACATAAGTAAAAAAAAAAACTAACAAAACTAAAAAGAAGGTAAAAACTACAAAAAAACTAAAAAGAAAAAAAAACTAAAAACTAATAAAAAAAACTAAAAAATCTAAAAATCTAAATAAACTAAAAAAGAAAAAAAAGGAAAAAAATAAAGGAGAAAAACAAAACTAAAAAACGAATGTATATACAGACCGGGACACCGGGATACAAATGACGACCGGGAAACAGGGAATATAAATGACGACCGGGACACAGGGACACAACTACAACGGGGACACCGGGGGAAACAGGGGGATATAAATGACGACCGGGACACCGGGACAGGGAATGGTCGATTAGCAATCACCATCAACAAAGCTCAAGGGCAATCATTAGAATCATGAGGTATAGATCTGAATACAGATTGTTTTCCCATGGACCATTATATGTTGCATGTTCAAGAGTCGGTAAACCTGACAATCTATTTATATGCAAAGACAATGGGACAGCAAAGAATGTTGTATATTCGCAAGTTTTACGTAGTTAAAACCATATATATATATATATATATATATATATATATATATATATATATATATATATATATATATATATATATATATATATATATATATATATATATATATATATATATATATATATATATATATATATATATATATATTCACAGGTGGGACATAGGGACACAACTACAATGGCGCGTAACTATTATGGCGCGTAACGACTTACGCGCGCGGGGGGGCTTGGGGGGCGCGAAGCGCCCCCACCAACTAGGTGTTGGGGTGGCGCGAAGTGCCACCCCAACAGCTAGTATATATATATATATATATATATATATATATATATATATATATATATATATATATATATATATATATATATATATATATATATATATATATATATATATATATATATATATATATATATATACACATAAATATATATATATATATATATATATATATATATATTTATATATATATATATATATATATATATATATATATATATATATATATATATATATATATATATATATATATATATATATATGTATATATATATATAAATATATATATATATCTATATATATAAAAATAAGTTGTCTGTCTGTGGATGTGTGGATCAGGTGACGTCACCTGAAAAAACTGGATCAGGTGACGTCAAAACTGAAAAAACTAAAAAAAGGCAAAAACTACAAAAAAACTAAAAACTAATAAAAAAAATAAAAAAGCTAAAAAACTAAAAAAAACTAAAAAAAGGCAAAAACTACAAAAAAAACTAAAAACTAATAAAAAAGCTAAAAAACTAAAAAAACTAAAAAAAGGCAAAAACTACAAAAAAAAACTAAAAACTAATAAAAAAGCTAAAAAACTAAAAAAACTAAAAAAACTAAAAAAAGGTAAAAAACTAAAAAAACTAAAAACTAAAAAAAACTAAAAAAAAGGAAAAAACTGAAAAATAAGCTAAAATAAAGGTAAAAACCAATAAAAAACTAAAAAAAAAACTGAAAAAAAATAAAAAAAGGCAAAAACTACAAAAAAAACTAAAAACTAATAAAAAAAGTAAAAAAGCTAAAAAACTAAAAAAAACTAAAAAAAGGTAAAAAACTAAAAACAATAAAAAATAAAAAAAAAATAAAAAAAAGGAAAAAACTGAAAAATAAGCTAAAATAAATGACGACACTCAAAGAGAAAGCGACCAGGACAAAAGGAATGTTCGATTAGCAATCAACAAAGCACCGGGACACAGGGAGTATAAATGACGACCAGGACATAAGTAAAAAAAAAAATTAACAAAACTAAAAAGAAGGTAAAAACTACAAAAAAACTAAAAAAAAAAAAAGACACTCAAAGAGAAAGCGACCAGGACAAAAGGAATGTTCGATTAGCAATCAACAAAGCACCGGGACACAGGGAGTATAAATGACGACCAGGACATAAGTAAAAAAAAAAATAACAAAACTAAAAAGAAGGTAAAAACTACAAAAAAACTAAAAAGAAAAAAAAAACTAAAAACTAATAAAAAAACTAAAAAATCTAAAAATCTAAATAAACTAAAAAAGAAAAAAAAGGAAAAAATAAAGGAGAAAAACAAAACTAAAAAACGAATGTATATACAGACCGGTACACCGGGATACAAATGACGACCGGGACACAGGGAATATAAATGACGACCGGGACACAGGGACACAACTACAACGGGGACACCGGGGGAAACAGGGGGATATAAATGACAACCGGGACAAAAAAACTAAAAAGAAAAAAAAACTAAAAACTAATAAAAAAACTAAAAAATCTAAAAATCTAAATAAGCTAAAAAAGAAAAAAAAGGAGAAAAACAAAACTAAAAAACGAATGTATATACAGACCGGGACACCGGGATACAAATGACGACCGGGACACAGGGAATATAAATGACGACCGGGACACAGGGACACAACTACAACGGGGACACCGGGGGAAACAGGGGGATGTAAATGACGACCGGGACACCGGGACAGGGAATGGTCGATTAGCAATCACCATCAACAAAGCTCAAGGGCAATCATTAGAATCATGAGGTATAGATCTGAATACAGATTGTTTTCCCATGGACCATTATATGTTGCATGTTCAAGAGTCGGTAAACCTGACAATCTATTTATATGCAAAGACAATGGGACAGCAAAGAATGTTGTATATTCGCATGTTTTACGTAGTTAAAGCCATATATATATATATATATATATATATATATATATATATATATATATATATATATATATATCTATATTCACAGGTGGGACATAGGGACACAACTACAATGGCGCGTAACTATTATGGCGCGTAACGACTTACGCGCGCGGGGGGGCTTGGGGGGGGCGCGAAGCACCCCCACCAACTAGGTGTTGGGGTGGCGCGAAGCGCCACCCCAACAGCTAGTATATATATATATATATATATATATATATATATATATATATATATATATATATATATATATATATATATATATCTATCTATATATATAAAAATAAGTTGTCTGTCTGTCTGTGGATGGATCAGGTGACGTCATGTTTCGGCTGACGTCATGAAATTAGTTGCCGTCATTTTTGCTTTGAAGGTGACGTCATTCAAGTTATATAAGACATATGTTCGCCGTCATGTTTCGGCTGACCTCATGAAATTAGCTGCCATCATTTTTGCTTTGAAGGCGTGACGTCATTCAAGTTATATAAGACGTATGTTCGCGTAGAATTCTATTAATGCTTAAGTTTATAATGACTGATGAAGATGCTCAAAGAGTCTATGCCAGAAAACTTGCTGCTGATAGAGAAAGTCAGAAAAGAAAGCGTGCCGAGGAACTACCAGAGCAACGCGAAAGCAGACTTGCTGCTAAAAGAGAAAGTGAAAAAAGAAAGCATGCCGAGGAACTACCAGAGCAACGCAGAAGCAGACTTGCTGCTAAAAGAGAATGTGAAAAAAGAAGGCAGGCCGAGGAATTACAAGAACAGCAAGAAATCAGGCTTGCTGCTGATAGAGAAAGTAAGAAAAGAAAGCGTGCCGAGGAATTACAAGAACAGCAAGAAATCAGGCTTGCTGCTGATAGAGAAAGTAAGAAAAGAAAGCGTGCCGAGGAATTACAAGAACAGCAAGAAATCAGGCTTGCTGCTGATAGAGAAAGTAAGAAAAGAAAGCGTGCCGAGGAATCAGAGCAATCTGAAAGTTATCGCCTGGCATTCAGGTACAACCCAGTCGATGATTAAAGCTTGAGTAGATGTGTTCAAATCGGGACAATGTCTAAAATTTGTCCCTATTGCAAGGCCTTGAAATTCAATGGTGAAACAATGGGAATGTGTTGCGCCTCAGGAAAAGTTAAACTTCCTCTATTGGCTGCACCACCAGAGCCATTGAAGACTTTCCTTACTGGAACTACGTCAGAATCTAAGCGTTTTTTGTCAAAAATCAGACAATACAACTCATGTTTCCAAATGACGTCGTTTGGAGCCCAAATCGAAAATCCAGATCAATTTATGTCTACTTTCAAAGTAAAAGGGCAAAATTATCATAAAGCAGGGTCCCTTCTACCATTCTTAGGCGAGAATCATAAATTTTTACAATTGTACTTCATCAGTGATAGAAATTCTGAATTGAATGCACGTTGCGAAATTTCTCCCAACGTTGAAAGGACAATCGTTTCCCAATTGCAACATCTTTTCCACGAAAATAATAATTTAGTGCGTCTGTTCAAAACAGCCATCGATTTGATGCCTACTGATACTCATAAAATTGTTATTTCCGCTGACAAAACGCCTCCTGGCCAACATGTGCGTAGATACAATGCTCCGACTATCGACGAAGTGGCAATCGTTATGGTCGGTGATCAGTTTTTACCTCGAGATATTATTCTACATAAGCGAAACGCTCAGTTGTTAAGAAATGCTGAAACTCATCGATGCTACGATGCCCTACAATATCCTATCATTTTTTGGGATGGAGCCGACGGCTATCACTTTAATATTAAATTGATGAATCCAGCCACTAACAAAGAAATGAATAAGAAATGCAGTGCAATGCATTATTATTCCTATAGACTAATGATTCGGCAGGATGAAGAAAATTATATTTTAAAATGCCGTGAATTGTTTCACCAATTTGTCGTGGATATATATGCTAAAATTGAATCAGAACGTTTGCTATATATCCGCCTGAATCAGACCAAGCTCCGCTCTGAACAATACATTCATTTGCGAGATGCAGTTATAAATGACGGTAATACCACAAACGTTGGAAGATTAACAATTTTACCTTCGTCATATGCTGGCAGTCCCCGTCATATGCATGAATATGCTCAAGATGCTATTGCGTATGTTCGTCTCTATGGTCGTCCAGATTTATTTATTACATTTACATGTAATCAATCTTGGGACGAGATACTGCAGCTTTTACTTCAAGGACAATCGGCGGTTCATAGGCATGACATTACGGCACGTGTCTTCCGGCAAAAGTTGAAATCACTGATAAACTACCTTGTAAAACATGAAGTGTTTGGGTCAGTGCGATGCTGGATGTACTCAGTGGAATGGCAAAAACGAGGTTTGCCACACGCACATATACTAATCTGGCTACATAAAAAAATTACTTCAAACGAAATTGATGATGTGATTTCCGCTGAAATACCTGATAAAAATGTCGATAAGGGGTTACATGATATTATTGTAAAAAATATGATACATGGACCTTGCGGTGCACTGAACGAAAATTCACCATGCATGGCCAAAGGAAGGTGCACAAAGCAATATCCTCGACTTTTAGTACCCAAAACAATTACTGGCAATGATGGTTACCCACAATATAGAAGAAGATCTACTGAAGATGGCGGTAAAACAGCAATAATAAAGAAGCGTAACGGTACCACCATCGAAGTAGATAACCAGTGGGTTGTTCCATATTCCCCTTTATTATCAAAAACATTTAATGCCCATATAAACGTTGAATACTGTAACTCCGTAAAGGCAATAAAATATATATGTAAATACGTCAACAAAGGCAGTGACATGGCAGTTTTTGGCTTGCAGTCCGAAATCAAAGATTTCGATGAAATCGTAGAATATCAGGCTGGAAGATACATAAGCAGTAATGAAGCTGTTTGGCGAATTCTTTCATTTCCGATACATGAACGTAGTCCAGCTGTTGTTCACTTAGCGGTACATTTACAGAATGGTCAACGTGTTTAGGAAACCAACGTGCAACAAAGAGTCCTGAATCCACCGGATACAACATTAACAGCTTTTTTTTCGCTTTGCAAAAATCATTCTTTTGCAAAAAAACTGCTGTATACTGAAGTGCCTTCGTATTACACGTGGAATACTAAAAATAAAGTATTTGAACGTCGAAAACAGGGTAAGTCAGTCGACGGCCAACCTACCATCTTCAAAGATACCACGATAGGAAGACTCTACACCGTTCACCCCAATCAACATGAATGCTTCTTTCTACGCCTGCTTTTGGTGAATGTACCCGGTCCGACATCCTTTGAGTATTTGAGGACTGTAAATGGTACTATACATGACACTTACCGTAGTGCATGCCAAGCTCTGAATTTATTGGAGAATGACCAACACTGGGATAACTGCATCAATGACGCGTGCGAAACGTCAACCCCAAGTCAAATTCGTGCATTGTTTGGCATCATTTTAACAACTTGCTCTCCATCAGCTCCTACAGATTTATGGGAAAAATATAAGTCAAAAATGTCCGAAGATATACTTCATCGAAAACAGTTAGAGACGTCAGACATGACTTTTGATTTTACACCAGAAATTTATAACTACACTTTAGTTGTTATAGAAGATATTTGCATAAGTATGGCAAACAAACCTCTTCAGGGTTTGGGAATGCCTTCACCTAACCGTATCGCTGCTGTTTCGACATGTGTAGAATTGGATCGTGAACAAAGTTACAGTACGAGTGATCTATTGTCGTATGTACAAAATAACATTTCCAAGTTAACGTCGGAACAAAAGACATTTATGATACGATAATGCATTGTGTCGATAACAACGTTGGAGAAATTTTCTTTTTGGATGCGCCAGGAGGTACTGGTAAAACGTTTGTGATAAAACTGATTCTGCATCAATTCGATCTAAAAATGATATAGCGTTGGCAATTGCGTCGTCCGGAATAGCCGCAACATGTGCTGCTGTGGAAGAACTGCTCATTCCGCTTTGAAATTGCCTCTGAACTTGCATTCTACAGAAACTCCCAGGTGCAATATTTCCAAATCATCTGGGATGGGTAAAGTATTGCAGCAATGCAAACTTATTATTTGGGATGAGTGCACAATGGCACACAAAAAATCGCTCGAGGCTCTGGATCAATGCTTGAAAGATTTAAGAGGGAATTCGAAACCCTTTGCAGCACATTAATATTGCTTGCAGGAGATTTCAGGCAAATATTACCTATAATACCTAGATCAACTCCTGCAGACGAAATGAATGCTTGCCTGAAAAATTCTAATTTATGGGCACACGTAAAAACATTAAAATTAACTACAAATATGCGTGTCCGATTGCAAAACGATGACTCTGGTCAAACATTTTCAGATCAATTGCTAGCAATGGAAACGGAAAGCTCCCAGTAGACTCAATTTCAGGACGTATACAACTACCTGCTGATTTCTGTAATTTAGTGACGTCCAAAAATGAATTGATTGAAAATATATTTCCGAATATTCTAAAAAATTATAAAAATAATAATGGCTAAGTGAAAGAGCGATTCTCGCACCCAAAAATATAGACGTCCACGAAATCAACAATATTGTTTTGACCAAGATTCAAAACCAGGCAGTCCTTTACAAGTCAGTCGACACAGTTTTGGAACAAATGAAGCGGTTAATTATCCATCTGAATTTTTAAATTCCATAGATCTTTCAGGGTTTCCACCACACGTGCTACAACTAAAAATAGGTGTACCAATAATATTGTTACGTAACATAAACCCACCAAGCTTTGCAATGGCACTCGACTTGCCGTAAAAAAAACAATGGAAAACCTAATAGAGGCCACAATCCTGACAGGGCCTTTTGAGGGTGAGGCTGTTCTTATTCCTCGCATTCCCATGATTCCAACAGATCTGCCTTTTCAATTTAAAAGATTGCAATTCCAATTCGATTAGCATTTGCAATCACCATTAACAAAGCTCAAGGTCAATCATTAGAAAAATGTGGTATTGATCTTAATACTGATTGTTTTTCCCATGGACAATTGTACGTTGCATGTTCGAGGGTCGGTAAACCTGACAATCTATTTATATGCAGCGAGAATTGGACAGCGAAGAATGTTGTATATTCGCAAGTTTTACGCAGTTAATTTGTATTTCGGAACCAAATGAAGCGGTTAATTATCCATCTGAATTTTTAAATTCCATAGATCCTTCAGGGTGTCCACCACACCTGCTACAACTAAAAATAGGCGTACCAATAATACTTTTAAGAAATATCAACCCACCAAAGCTTTGCAATGGCAACGCGACTTGCCGTAAAAAAAAAAAAATGGAAAACCTAATAGATGCCACAATCTTGACAGGGCCTTATGAGGGTGAGGCTGTTCTTATTCCTCGCATTCCATGATTCCAACGGATCTGCTTTTTCAATTTAAAAGATTGCAATTCCCAATTCGATTAGCATTTGCAACCACCATCAAAAAAGCTCAAGGGCAATCACTAGAAAAATGCGGTATAGATCTTAATACAGATTGCTTTACCAATGTACAATTGTATGTTGCATCTTTGAGGGTCGGTAAACCTGACAATCTATTTATACGCACAGACAATGGGACAGCGAAGACTGTTGTATATTCACAAGTTTTACGTAGTTAATTTGTATTGTATCTATCTATCTATCTATCTATATAAAAACGAGTTGTGTGTATGCATGTTTGTTTGTTTGTAAAAAGAGCGTTTGCATATGACGTCATTATTAGTACATACGGCTTTGTATATGGACAGACAATGGGAAAGCCAAGAATGTTGTATATTCGCAATTTTTACGTAGTTTGAAACACATATATAAATCTATCTATATTCACAGGTGGGACACAGGGACACAACTACAATGGCACGTAACTATATGGCGCGTAACGACTTACGCGCGCGGGGGGGCTTGGGGG